>NC_142643.1:20623560-20926590 GCF_053813885.1 Theobroma cacao
TTCAACTTAAAATAGGTTATAAGATTATATAATCATTTAAAAGGAGAAATAAAGCTTTTGAAGGCATAAGTGACTATAAAAGAAGTTTTCTTCTCAATGAATGCTTTTTCCTTCACGTTTCCCAAGGTAAACATTCAATTATAATCTGTTTTACCTAAAAATGTAAAAAAATTCAACTTAAAATAAATTATGAGATTATATGATCATTTAAAGGCATAAATAAAGCTTTTGAAGGCATAAGTGACTATAAAAGAAGTTTTCTTCTCAATGAATGGTTTTTGCATCATGTTTCCCGAGTTAAACATTCAATTATAATCTGTTTTAACCCAAAACGTAAAAAAATTCAACTTAAAATAAGTTATAAGATTATATAATGATTTAAAGGGAGAAATAAAGCTTTTGAAGGCATAAGTGACTATAAAAGAAGTTTTCTTCTCAATGAATGGTTTTTGCATCACGTTTCCCGAGGTAAACATTCAATTATAATCTGTTTTAACCCAAAACGTAAAAAAATTCAACTTAAAATAAGTTATAAGATTATATAATCATTTAAAGGGAGAAATAAAGCTTTTGAAGGCATAAGTGACTATAAAAGAAGTTTTCTTCTCAATGAATGCTTTTTCCTTCACGTTTCCCGAGGTAAACATTCAATGATAATCTGTTTTACCAAAAAATGTAAAAAAATTCAACTTAAAATAAGTTATAAGATTATATAATCATTTAAAGGGAGAAATAAAGCTTTTGAAGGCATAAGTGACAATAAAAGAAGTTTTCTTCTCAATGAATGCTTTATCCTTCACGTTTCCCAAGATAAACATTCAATTATAATCTGTTTTAACCCAAAACGTAAAAAAATTCAACTTAAAATCAATTATGAGATTATATGATCATTTAAAGGCATAAATAAAGCTTTTGAAGGCATAAGTGACTATAAAAGAAGTTTTCTTCTCAATGAATGCTTTTTGCATCACGTTTCCCGAGGTAAATATTCAATTATAATCTGTTTTAACCCAAAACGTAAAAAAATTCAACTTAAAATAAGTTATAAGATTATATAATCATTTAAAGGGAGAAATAAAGCTTTTGAAGGCATAAGTGACTATAAAAGAAGTTTTCTTCTCAATGAATGCTTTTTCCTTCACGTTTCCCGAGGTAAACATTCAATTATAATCTGTTTTACCAAAAAATGTAAAAAAATTCAACTTAAAATCAATTATGAGATTATATGATCATTTAAAGGCATAAATAAAGCTTTTGAAGGCATAAGTGACTATAAAAGAAGTTTTCTTCTCAATGAATTGTTTTTGCATCACGTTTCTCGAGGTAAACATTCAATTATAATCTGTTTTAACCCAAAATGTAAAAAAATTCAACTTAAAATAGGTTATAAGATTATATAATCATTTAAAAGGAGAAATAAAGCTTTTGAAGGCATAAGTGACTATAAAAGAAGTTTTCTTCTCAATGAATGCTTTTTGCTTCACGTTTCCCGAGGTAAACATTCAATTATAATCTGTTTTAACCCAAAACGTAAAAAAATTCAACTTAAAATAAGTTATAAGATTATATAATCATTTAAAGGGAGAAATAAAGCTTTTGAAGGCATAAGTGACTATAAAAGAAGTTTCCTTCTCAATAAATGGTTTTTGCTTCACGTTTCCCGAGGTAAACATTTAATTATAATCTGTTTTAACCCAAAACGTAAAAAAAATTCAACTTAAAATCAATTATGAGATTATATGATCATTTAAAGGCATAAATAAAGCTTTTGAAGGCATAAGTGACTATAAAAGAAGTTTTCTTCTCAATGAATGGTTTTTGCATCACGTTTCCCGAGGTAAACATTCAATTATAATCTGTTTTAACCCAAAACGTAAAAAAATTCAACTTAAAATAAGTTATAAGATTATACAATCATTTAAAGGGAGAAATAAAGCTTTTGAAGGCATAAGTGACTATAAAAGAAGTTTTCTTCTCAATGAATGCTTTTTCCTTCACGTTTCCCGAGGTAAACATTCAATTATAATCTGTTTTACCAAAAAATGTAAAAAAATTCAACTTAAAATCAATTATGAGATTATATGATCATTTAAAGGCATAAAAAAAGCTTTTGAAGGCATAAGTGACTATGAAAGAAGTTTTCTTCTCAATGAATTATTTTTGCATCACGTTTCTCGAGGTAAACATTCAATTATAATCTGTTTTAACCCAAAATGTAAAAAAATTCAACTTAAAATAGGTTATAAGATTATATAATCATTTAAAAGGAGAAATAAAGCTTTTGAAGGCATAAGTGACTATAAAAGAAGTTTTCTTCTCAATGAATGCTTTTTCCTTCACGTTTCCCAAGGTAAACATTCAATTATAATCTGTTTTACCTAAAAATGTAAAAAAATTCAACTTAAAATAAATTATGAGATTATATGATCATTTAAAGGCATAAATAAAGCTTTTGAAGGCATAAGTGACTATAAAAGAAGTTTTCTTCTCAATGAATGGTTTTTGCATCATGTTTCCCGAGTTAAACATTCAATTATAATCTGTTTTAACCCAAAACGTAAAAAAATTCAACTTAAAATAAGTTATAAGATTATATAATCATTTAAAGGGAGAAATAAAGCTTTTGAAGGCATAAGTGACTATAAAAGAAGTTTTCTTCTCAATGAATGGTTTTTCCTTCACGTTTCCCGAGGTACACATTCAATTATAATCTTTTATAACCCAAAATGTAAAAAAAATTCAACTTAAAATCAATTATGAGATTATATGATCATTTAAAGGCATAAATAAAGCTTTTGAAGGCATAAGTGACTATAAAAGAAGTTTTCTTCTCAATGAATGGTTTTTGCTTCACGTTTCTCGAGGTAAACATTCAATTATAATCCGTTTTAACCCAAAACGTAAAAAAATTCAACTTAAAATAAGTTATAAGATTATATAATCATTTAAAGGGAGAAATAAAGCTTTTGAAGGCATAAGTGACTATAAAAGAAGTTTTCTTCTCAATGAATGCTTTTTCCTTCACGTTTCCCGAGGTAAACATTCAATTATAATATGTTTTACCAAAAAATGTAAAAATATTCAACTTAAAATCAATTATGAGATTATATGATCATTTAAAGGCATAAATAAAGCTTTTGAAGGCATAAGTGACTATAAAAGAAGTTTTCTTCTCAATGAATTGTTTTTGCATCACGTTTCTCGAGGTAAACATTCAATTATAATCTGTTTTAACCCAAAATGTAAAAAAATTCAACTTAAAATAGGTTATAAGATTATATAATCATTTAAAAGGAGAAATAAAGCTTTTGAAGGCATAAGTGACTATAAAAGAAGTTTTCTTCTCAATGAATGGTTTTTGCTTCACGTTTCCCGAGGTAAACATTGAATTATAATCTGTTTTAACCCAAAACGTAAAAAAATTCAACGTAAAATAAGTTATAAGATTATATAATCATTTAAAGGGAGAAATAAAGCTTTTGAAGGCATAAGTGACTATAAAAGAAGTTTTCTTCTCAATAAATGGTTTTTGCTTCACGTTTCCCGAGGTAAACATTTAATTATAATCTGTTTTAACCCAAAACGTAAAAAAAATTCAACTTAAAATCAATGATGAGATTATATGATCATTTAAAGGCATAAATAAAGCTTTTGAAGGCATAAGTGACTATAAAAGAAGTTTTCTTCTCAATGAATGCTTTTTCCTTCACGTTTCCCCAGGTAAACATTCAATTATAATCTGTTTTACCTAAAAATGTAAAAAAATTCAACTTAAAATCAATTATGAGATTATATGATCATTTAAAGGCATAAATAAAGCTTTTGAAGGCATAAGTGACTATAAAAGAAGTTTTCTTCTCAATGAATGGTTTTTGCTTCACGTTTCCCGAGGTAAACATTCAATTATAATCTGTTTTAACCCAAAACGTAAAAAAATTCAACTTAAAATCAATTATGAGATTATATGATCATTTAAAGGCATAAATAAAGCTTTTGAAGGCATAAGTGACTATAAAAGAAGTTTTCTTCTCAATGAATGGTTTTTGCTTCACGTTTCCCGAGGTAAACATTCAATTATAATCTGTTTTAACCCAAAACGTAAAAAAATTCAACTTAAAATAAGTTATAAGATTATATAATCATTTAAAGGGAGAAATAAAGCTTTTGAAGGCATAAGTGACAATAAAAGAAGTTTTCTTCTCAATGAATGCTTTTTCCTTCACGTTTCCCAAGGTAAACATTCAATTATAATCTGTTTTACCTAAAAATGTAAAAAAATTCAACTTAAAATCAATTATGAGATTATATGATCATTTAAAGGCATAAATAAAGCTTTTGAAGGCATAAGTGACTATAAAAGAAGTTTTCTTCTCAATGAATGGTTTTTGCATCACGGTTTCCGAGGTAAACATTCAATTATAATCTGTTTTAACCCAAAACGTAAAAAAATTCAACTTAAAATAAGTTATAAGATTATATAATCATTTAATGGGAGAAATAAAGCTTTTGAAGGCATAAGTGACTATAAAAGAAGTTTTCTTCTCAATGAATGGTTTTTGCTTCACGTTTCCCGAGGTAAACATTCAATTATAATCTGTTTTAACCCAAAACGTAAAAAAAATTCAACTTAAAATCAATTATGAGATTATATGATCATTTAAAGGCATAAATAAAGCTTTTGAAGGCATAAGTGACTATAAAAGAAGTTTTCTTCTCAATGAATCGTTTTTGCATCACGTTTCTCGAGGTAAACATTCAATTATAATCTGTTTTAACCCAAAACGTAAAAAAATTCAACTTAAAATAAGTTATAAGATTATATAATCATTTAAAGGGAGAAATAAAACTTTTGAAGGCATAAGTGACTATAAAAGAAGTTTTCTTCTCAATGAATGCTTTATCCTTCACGTTTCCCAAGATAAACATTCAATTATAATCTGTTTTACCTAAAAATGTAAAAAAATTCAACTTAAAATCAATTATGAGATTATATGATCATTTAAAGGCATAAATAAAGCTTTTGAAGGCATAAGTGACTATAAAAGAAGTTTTCTTCTCAATGAATGGTTTTTGCATCACGTTTCCCGAGGTAAACATTCAATTATAATCTGTTTTAACCCAAAACGTAAAAAAATTCAACTTAAAATAAGTTATAAGATTATATAATCATTTAAAGGGAGAAATAAAGCTTTTGAAGGCATAAGTGACTATAAAAGAAGTTTTCTTCTCAATGAATGCTTTTTCCTTCACGTTTCCCGAGGTACACATTCAATTATAATCTTTTATAACCCAAAATGTAAAAAAAATTCAACTTAAAATCAATTATGAGATTATATGATCATTTAAAGGCATAAATAAAGCTTTTGAAGGCATAAGTGACTATAAAAGAAGTTTTCTTCTCAATGAATGGTTTTTGCTTCACGTTTCCCGAGGTAAACATTCAATTATAATCTGTTTTAACCCAAAACGTAAAAAAATTCAACTTAAAATAAGTTATAAGATTATATAATCATTTAAAGGGAGAAATAAAGCTTTTGAAGGCATAAGTGACAATAAAAGAAGTTTTCTTCTCAATGAATGCTTTTTCCTTCACGTTTCCCAAGGTAAACATTCAATTATAATCTGTTTTACCTAAAAATGTAAAAAAATTCAACTTAAAATCAATTATGAGATTATATGATCATTTAAAGGCATAAATAAAGCTTTTGAAGGCATAAGTGACTATAAAAGAAGTTTTCTTCTCAATGAATGGTTTTTGCATCACGGTTTCCGAGGTAAACATTCAATTATAATCTGTTTTAACCCAAAACGTAAAAAAATTCAACTTAAAATAAGTTATAAGATTATATAATCATTTAAAGGGAGAAATAAAGCTTTTGAAGGCATAAGTGACTATAAAAGAAGTTTTCTTCTCAATGAATGGTTTTTGCTTCACGTTTCCCGAGGTAAACATTCAATTATAATCTGTTTTAACCCAAAACGTAAAAAAAATTCAACTTAAAATCAATTATGAGATTATATGATCATTTAAAGGCATAAATAAAGCTTTTGAAGGCATAAGTGACTATAAAAGAAGTTTTCTTCTCAATGAATCGTTTTTGCATCACGTTTCTCGAGGTAAACATTCAATTATAATCTGTTTTAACCCAAAACGTAAAAAAATTCAACTTAAAATAAGTTATAAGATTATATAATCATTTAAAGGGAGAAATAAAACTTTTGAAGGCATAAGTGACTATAAAAGAAGTTTTCTTCTCAATGAATGCTTTATCCTTCACGTTTCCCAAGATAAACATTCAATTATAATCTGTTTTACCTAAAAATGTAAAAAAATTCAACTTAAAATCAATTATGAGATTATATGATCATTTAAAGGCATAAATAAAGCTTTTGAAGGCATAAGTGACTATAAAAGAAGTTTTCTTCTCAATGAATCGTTTTTGCATCACGTTTCCCGAGGTAAATATTCAATTATAATCTGTTTTAACCCAAAACGTAAAAAAATTCAACTTAAAATAAGTTATAAGATTATATAATCATTTAAAGGGAGAAATAAAGCTTTTGAAGGCATAAGTGACTATAAAAGAAGTTTTCTTCTCAATGAATGCTTTTTCCTTCACGTTTCCCGAGGTAAACATTCAATTATAATCTGTTTTACCAAAAAATGTAAAAAAATTCAACTTAAAATAAGTTATAAGATTATATAATCATTTAAAGGGAGAAATAAAGCTTTTGAAGGCATAAGTGACAATAAAAGAAGTTTTCTTCTCAATGAATGCATTATCCTTCACGTTTCCCAAGATAAACATTCAATTATAATCTGTTTTACCTAAAAATGTAAAAAAATTCAACTTAAAATAAGTTATAAGATTATATAATCATTTAAAGGGAGAAATAAAGCTTTTGAAGGCATAAGTGACAATAAAAGAAGTTTTCTTCTCAATGAATGCTTTATCCTTCACGTTTCCCAAGATAAACATTCAATTATAATCTGTTTTACCTAAAAATGTAAAAAAATTCAACTTAAAATCAATTATGAGATTATATGATCATTTAAAGGCATAAATAAAGCTTTTGAAGGCCTAAGTGACTATAAAAGAAGTTTTCTTCTCAATGAATCGTTTTTGCATCACGTTTCCCGAGGTAAATATTCAATTATAATCTGTTTTAACCCAAAACGTAAAAAAATTCAACTTAAAATAAGTTATAAGATTATATAATCATTTAAAGGGAGAAATAAAGCTTTTGAAGGCATAAGTGACTATAAAAGAAGTTTTCTTCTCAATGAATGCTTTTTCCTTCACGTTTCCCGAGGTAAACATTCAATTATAATCTGTCTTACCAAAAAATGTAAAAAAATTCAACTTAAAATCAATTATGAGATTATATGATCATTTAAAGGCATAAATAAAGCTTTTGAAGGCATAAGTGACTATAAAAGAAGTTTTCTTCTCAATGAATTGTTTTTGCATCACGTTTCTCGAGGTAAACATTCAATTATAATCTGTTTTAACCCAAAATGTAAAAAAATTCAACTTACAATAGGTTATAAGATTATATAATCATTTAAAAGGAGAAATAAAGCTTTTGAAGGCATAAGTGACTATAAAAGAAGTTTTCTTCTCAATGAATGGTTTTTGCTTCACGTTTCCCGAGGTAAACATTCAATTATAATCTGTTTTAACCCAAAACGTAAAAAAATTCAACTTAAAATAAGTTATAAGATTATATAATCATTTAAAGGGAGAAATAAAGCTTTTGAAGGCATAAGTGACAATAAAAGAAGTTTTCTTCTCAATGAATGCTTTTTCCTTCACGTTTCCCAAGGTAAACATTCAATTATAATCTGTTTTACCAAAAAATGTAAAAAAATTCAACTTAAAATCAATTATGAGATTATATGATCATTTAAAGGCATAAAAAAAGCTTTTGAAGGCATAAGTGACTATAAAAGAAGTTTTCTTCTCAATGAATCGTTTTTGCATCACGTTTCTCGAGGTAAACATTCAATTATAATCTGTTTTAACCCAAAATGTAAAAAAATTCAACTTAAAATAGCTTATAAGATTATATAATCATTTAAAAGGAGAAATAAAGCTTTTGAAGGCATAAGTGACTATAAAAGAAGTTTTCTTCTCAATGAATGGTTTTTGCTTCACGTTTCCCGAGGTAAACATTCAATTATAATCTGTTTTAACCCAAAACGTAAAAAAATTCAACTTAAAATAAGTTATAAGATTATATAATCATTTAAAGGGAGAAATAAAGCTTTTGAAGGCATAAGTGACTATAAAAGAAGTTTTCTTCTCAATGAATGGTTTTTGCTTCACGTTTCCCGAGGCAAACATTTAATTATAATCTGTTTTAACCCAAAACGTAAAAAAAATTCAACTTAAAATCAATTATGAGATTATATGATCATTTAAAGGCATAAATAAAGCTTTTGAAGGCATAAGTGACTATAAAAGAAGTTTTCTTCTCAATGAATCGTTTTTGCATCACGTTTCTCGAGGTAAACATTCAATTATATTCTGTTTTAACCCAAAATGTAAAAAAATTCAACTTAAAATAAGTTATAAGATTATATAATCATTTAAAGGGAGAAATAAAGCTTTTGAAGGCATAAGTGACAATAAAAGAAGTTTTCTTCTCAATGAATGCTTTTTCCTTCACGTTTCCCAAGGTAAACATTCAATTATAATCTGTTTTACCTAAAAATGTAAAAAAATTCAACTTAAAATCAATTATGAGATTATATGATCATTTAAAGGCATAAATAAAGCTTTTGAAGGCATAAGTGACTATAAAAGAAGTTTTCTTCTCAATGAATGGTTTTTGCATCACGTTTCCCGAGGTAAACATTCAATTATAATCTGTTTTAACCCAAAACGTAAAAAAATTCAACTTAAAATAAGTTATAAGATTATATAATCATTTAAAGGGAGAAATAAAGCTTTTGAAGGCATAAGTGACTATAAAAGAAGTTTTCTTCTCAATGAATGCTTTTTCCTTCACGTTTCCCGAGGTACACATTCAATTATAATCTTTTATAACCCAAAATGTAAAAAAAATTCAACTTAAAATCAATTATGAGATTATATGATCATTTAAAGGCATAAATAAAGCTTTTGAAGGCATAACTGACTATAAAAGAAGTTTTCTTCTCAATGAATGGTTTTTGCTTCACGTTTCCCGAGGTAAACATTCAATTATAATCCGTTTTAACCCAAAACGTAAAAAAATTCAACTTAAAATAAGTTATAAGATTATATAATCATTTAAAGGGAGAAATAAAGCTTTTGAAGGCATAAGTGACAATAAAAGAAGTTTTCTTCTCAATGAATGGTTTTTGCATCACGTTTCCCGAGGTAAACATTCAATTATAATCTGTTTTAACCCAAAACGTAAAAAAAATTCAACTTAAAATCAATTATGAGATTATATGATCATTTAAAGGCATAAATAAAGCTTTTGAAGGCATAAGTGACTATAAAAGAAGTTTTCTTCTCAATGAATCGGTTTTGCATCACGTTTCTCGAGGTAAACATTCAATTATAATCTGTTTTAACCCAAAACGTAAAAAAATTCAACTTAAAATAAGTTATAAGATTATATAATCATTTAAAGGGAGAAATAAAACTTTTGAAGGCATAAGTGACTATAAAAGAAGTTTTCTTCTCAATGAATGCTTTTTCCTTCACGTTTCCCGAGGTAAACATTCAATTATAATCTGTTTTACCAAAAAATGCAAAAAAATTCAACTTAAAATAAGTTATAAGATTATATAATCATTTAAAGGGAGAAATAAAGCTTTTGAAGGCATAAGTGACAATAAAAGAAGTTTTCTTCTCAATGAATGCTTTATCCTTCACGTTTCCCAAGATAAACATTCAATTATAATCTGTTTTACCTAAAAATGTAAAAAAATTCAACTTAAAATCAATTATGAGATTATATGATCATTTAAAGGCATAAATAAAGCTTTTGAAGGCATAAGTGACTATAAAAGAAGTTTTCTTCTCAATGAATCGTTTTTGCATCACGTTTCCCGAGGTAAATATTCAATTATAATCTGTTTTAACCCAAAACGTAAAAAAATTCAACTTAAAATAAGTTATAAGATTATATAATCATTTAAAGGGAGAAATAAAGCTTTTGAAGGCATAAGTGACTATAAAAGAAGTTTTCTTCTCAATGAATGCTTTTTCCTTCACGTTTCCCAAGGTAAACATTCAATTATAATCTGTTTTACCAAAAAATGTAAAAAAATTCAACTTAAAATCAATTATGAGATTATATGATCATTTAAAGGCATAAATAAAGCTTTTGAAGGCATAAGTGACTATAAAAGAAGTTTTCTTCTCAATGAATGGTTTTTGCTTCACGTTTCCCGAGGTAAACATTCAATTATAATCTGTTTTAACCCAAAACGTAAAAAAATTCAACTTAAAATAAGTTATAAGATTATATAATCATTTAAAGGGAGAAATAAAGCTTTTGAAGGCATAAGTGACTATAAAAGAAGTTTTCTTCTCAATGAATGCTTTTTCCTTCACGTTTCCCGAGGTACACATTCAATTATAATCTTTTATAACCCAAAATGTAAAAAAAATTCAACTTAAAATCAATTATGAGATTATATGATCATTTAAAGGCATAAATAAAGCTTTTGAAGGCATAAGTGACTATAAAAGAAGTTTTCTTCTCAATGAATGGTTTTTGCTTCACGTTTCCCGAGGTAAACATTCAATTATAATCTGTTTTACCAAAAAATGTAAAAAAATTCAACTTAAAATCAATTATGAGATTATATGATCATTTAAAGGCATAAATAAAGCTTTTGAAGGCATAAGTGACTATAAAAGAAGTTTTCTTCTCAATGAATCGTTTTTGCATCACGTTTCCCGAGGTAAATATTCAATTATAATCTGTTTTAACCCAAAACGTAAAAAAATTCAACTTAAAATAAGTTATAAGATTATATAATCATTTAAAGGGAGAAATAAAGCTTTTGAAGGCATAAGTGACTATAAAAGAAGTTTTCTTCTCAATGAATGCTTTTTCCTTCACGTTTCCCAAGGTAAACATTCAATTATAATCTGTTTTACCAAAAAATGTAAAAAAATTCAACTTAAAATCAATTATGAGATTATATGATCATTTAAAGGCATAAATAAAGCTTTTGAAGGCATAACTGACTATAAAAGAAGTTTTCTTCTCAATGAATGGTTTTTGCTTCACGTTTCCCGAGGTAAACATTCAATTATAATCTGTTTTAACCCAAAACGTAAAAAAATTCAACTTAAAATAAGTTATAAGATTATATAATCATTTAAAGGGAGAAATAAAGCTTTTGAAGGCATAAGTGACTATAAAAGAAGTTTTCTTCTCAATGAATGCTTTTTCCTTCACGTTTCCCGAGGTACACATTCAATTATAATCTTTTATAACCCAAAATGTAAAAAAAATTCAACTTAAAATCAATTATGAGATTATATGATCATTTAAAGGCATAAATAAAGCTTTTGAAGGCATAAGTGACTATAAAAGAAGTTTTCTTCTCAATGAATCGTTTTTGCATCACGTTTCCCGAGGTAAATATTCAATTATAATCTGTTTTAACCCAAAACGTAAAAAAATTCAACTTAAAATAAGTTATAAGATTATATAATCATTTAAAGGGAGAAATAAAGCTTTTGAAGGCATAAGTGACTATAAAAGAAGTTTTCTTCTCAATGAATGCTTTTTCCTTCACGTTTCCCAAGGTAAACATTCAATTATAATCTGTTTTACCAAAAAATGTAAAAAAATTCAACTTAAAATCAATTATGAGATTATATGATCATTTAAAGGCATAAATAAAGCTTTTGAAGGCATAAGTGACTATAAAAGAAGTTTTCTTCTCAATGAATTGTTTTTGCATCACGTTTCTCGAGGTAAACATTCAATTATAATCTGTTTTAACCCAAAATGTAAAAAAATTCAACTTAAAATAGGTTATAAGATTATATAATCATTTAAAAGGAGAAATAAAGCTTTTGAAGGCATAAGTGACTATAAAAGAAGTTTTCTTCTCAATGAATGGTTTTTGCTTCACGTTTCCCGAGGTAAACATTCAATTATAATCTGTTTTAACCCAAAACGTAAAAAAATTCAACTTAAAATAAGTTATAAGATTATATAATCATTTAAAGGGAGAAATAAAGCTTTTGAAGGCATAAGTGACAATAAAAGAAGTTTTCTTCTCAATGAATGCTTTTTCCTTCACGTTTCCCAAGGTAAACATTCAATTATAATCTGTTTTACCAAAAAATGTAAAAAAATTCAACTTAAAATCAATTATGAGATTATATGATCATTTAAAGGCATAAAAAAAGCTTTTGAAGGCATAAGTGACTATAAAAGAAGTTTTCTTCTCAATGAATCGTTTTTGCATCACGTTTCTCGAGGTAAACATTCAATTATAATCTGTTTTAACCCAAAATGTAAAAAAATTCAACTTAAAATAGCTTATAAGATTATATAATCATTTAAAAGGAGAAATAAAGCTTTTGAAGGCATAAGTGACTATAAAAGAAGTTTTCTTCTCAATGAATGGTTTTTGCTTCACGTTTCCCGAGGTAAACATTCAATTATAATCTGTTTTAACCCAAAACGTAAAAGAATTCAACTTAAAATAAGTTATAAGATTATATAATCATTTAAAGGGAGAAATAAAGCTTTTGAAGGCATAAGTGACTATAAAAGAAGTTTTCTTCTCAATGAATGGTTTTTGCTTCACGTTTCCCGAGGCAAACATTTAATTATAATCTGTTTTAACCCAAAACGTAAAAAAAATTCAACTTAAATTCAATTATGAGATTATATGATCATTTAAAGGCATAAATAAAGCTTTTGAAGGCATAAGTGACTATAAAAGAAGTTTTCTTCTCAATGAATCGTTTTTGCATCACGTTTCTCGAGGTAAACATTCAATTATATTCTGTTTTAACCCAAAATGTAAAAAAATTCAACTTAAAATAAGTTATAAGATTATATAATCATTTAAAGGGAGAAATAAAGCTTTTGAAGGCATAAGTGACAATAAAAGAAGTTTTCTTCTCAATGAATGCTTTTTCCTTCACGTTTCCCAAGGTAAATATTCAATTATAATCTGTTTTACCTAAAAATGTAAAAAAATTCAACTTAAAATCAATTATGAGATTCTATGATCATTTAAAGGCATAAATAAAGCTTTTGAAGGCATAAGTGACTATAAAAGAAGTTTTCTTCTCAATGAATGGTTTTTGCATCACGTTTCCCGAGGTAAACATTCAATTATAATCTGTTTTAACCCAAAACGTAAAAAAATTCAACTTAAAATAAGTTATAAGATTATATAATCATTTAAAGGGAGAAATAAAGCTTTTGAAGGCATAAGTGACTATAAAAGAAGTTTTCTTCTCAATGAATGCTTTTTCCTTCACGTTTCCCGAGGTACACATTCAATTATAATCTTTTATAACCCAAAATGTAAAAAAAATTCAACTTAAAATCAATTATGAGATTATATGATCATTTAAAGGCATAAATAAAGCTTTTGAAGGCATAAGTGACTATAAAAGAAGTTTTCTTCTCAATGAATGGTTTTTGCTTCACGTTTCCCGAGGTAAACATTCAATTATAATCCGTTTTAACCCAAAACGTAAAAAAATTCAACTTAAAATAAGTTATAAGATTATATAATCATTTAAAGGGAGAAATAAAGCTTTTGAAGGCATAAGTGACAATAAAAGAAGTTTTCTTCTCAATGAATGCTTTTTCCTTCACGTTTCCCAAGGTAAACATTCAATTATAATCTGTTTTACCTAAAAATGTAAAAAAATTCAACTTAAAATCAATTATGAGATTATATGATCATTTAAAGGCATAAATAAAGCTTTTGAAGGCATAAGTGACTATAAAAGAAGTTTTCTTCTCAATGAATGGTTTTTGCATCACGTTTCCCGAGGTAAACATTCAATTATAATCTGTTTTAACCCAAAACGTAAAAAAATTCAACTTAAAATAAGTTATAAGATTATATAATCATTTAAAGGGAGAAATAAAGCTTTTGAAGGCATAAGTGACTATAAAAGAAGTTTTCTTCTCAATGAATGGTTTTTGCTTCACGTTTCCCGAGGTAAACATTCAATTATAATCTGTTTTAACCCAAAACGTAAAAAAAATTCAACTTAAAATCAATTATGAGATTATATGATCATTTAAAGGCATAAATAAAGCTTTTGAAGGCATAAGTGACTATAAAAGAAGTTTTCTTCTCAATGAATCGTTTTTGCATCACGTTTCTCGAGGTAAACATTCAATTATAATCTGTTTTAACCCAAAACGTAAAAAAATTCAACTTAAAATAAGTTATAAGATTATATAATCATTTAAAGGGAGAAATAAAACTTTTGAAGGCATAAGTGACTATAAAAGAAGTTTTCTTCTCAATGAATGCTTTTTCCTTCACGTTTCCCGAGGTAAACATTCAATTATAATCTGTTTTACCAAAAAATGTAAAAAAATTCAACTTAAAATAAGTTATAAGATTATATAATCATTTAAAGGGAGAAATAAAGCTTTTGAAGGCATAAGTGACAATAAAAGAAGTTTTCTTCTCAATGAATGCTTTATCCTTCACGTTTCCCAAGATAAACATTCAATTATAATCTGTTTTACCTAAAAATGTAAAAAAATTCAACTTAAAATCAATTATGAGATTATATGATCATTTAAAGGCATAAATAAAGCTTTTGAAGGCATAAGTGACTATAAAAGAAGTTTTCTTCTCAATGAATCGTTTTTGCATCACGTTTCCCAAGGTAAATATTCAATTATAATCTGTTTTAACCCAAAACGTAAAAAAATTCAACTTAAAATAAGTTATAAGATTATATAATCATTTAAAGGGAGAAATAAAGCTTTTGAAGGCATAAGTGACTATAAAAGAAGTTTTCTTCTCAATGAATGCTTTTTCCTTCACGTTGCCCGAGGTAAACATTCAATTATAATCTGTTTTACCAAAAAATGTAAAAAAATTCAACTTAAAATCAATTATGAGATTATATGATCATTTAAAGGCATAAATAAAGCTTTTGAAGGCATAAGTGACTATAAAAGAAGTTTTCTTCTCAATGAATGGTTTTTGCATCACGTTTCCCGAGGTAAACATTCAATTATAATCTGTTTTAACCCAAAACGTAAAAAAATTCAACTTAAAATAAGTTATAAGATTATATAATCATTTAAAGGGAGAAATAAAGCTTTTGAAGGCATAAGTGACTATAAAAGAAGTTTTCTTCTCAATGAATGCTTTTTCCTTCACGTTTCCCGAGGTACACATTCAATTATAATCTTTTATAACCCAAAATGTAAAAAAAATTCAACTTAAAATCAATTATGAGATTATATGATCATTTAAAGGCATAAATAAAGCTTTTGAAGGCATAAGTGACTATAAAAGAAGTTTTCTTCTCAATGAATGGTTTTTGCTTCACGTTTCCCGAGGTAAACATTCAATTATAATCCGTTTTAACCCAAAACGTAAAAAAATTCAACTTAAAATAAGTTATAAGATTATATAATCATTTAAAGGGAGAAATAAAGCTTTTGAAGGCATAAGTGACAATAAAAGAAGTTTTCTTCTCAATGAATGCTTTTTCCTTCACGTTTCCCAACGTAAACATTCAATTATAATCTGTTTTACCTAAAAATGTAAAAAAATTCAACTTAAAATCAATTATGAGATTATATGATCATTTAAAGGCATAAATAAAGCTTTTGAAGGCATAAGTGACTATAAAAGAAGTTTTCTTCTCAATGAATGGTTTTTGCATCACGTTTCCCGAGGTAAACATTCAATTATAATCTGTTTTAACCCAAAACGTAAAAAAATTCAACTTAAAATAAGTTATAAGATTATATAATCATTTAAAGGGAGAAATAAAGCTTTTGAAGGCATAAGTGACTATAAAAGAAGTTTTCTTCTCAATGAATGCTTTTTCCTTCACGTTTCCCGAGGTAAACATTCAATTATAATCTGTTTTAAAAAAAATGTAAAAAAATTCAACTTAAAATCAATTATGAGATTATATGATCATTTAAAGGCATAAATAAAGCTTTTGAAGGCATAAGTGACTATAAAAGAAGTTTTCTTCTCAATGAATTGTTTTTGCATCACGTTTCTCGAGGTAAACATTCAATTATAATCTGTTTTAACCCAAAATGTAAAAAAATTCAACTTAAAATAGGTTATAAGATTATATAATCATTTAAAAGGAGAAATAAAGCTTTTGAAGGCATAAGTGACTATAAAAGAAGTTTTCTTCTCAATGAATGGTTTTTGCATCACGTTTCCCGAGGTAAACATTCAATTATAATCTGTTTTAACCCAAAACGTAAAAAAATTCAACTTAAAATAAGTTATAAGATTATATAATCATTTAAAGGGAGAAATAAAGCTTTTGAAGGCATAAGTGACTATAAAAGAAGTTTTCTTCTCAATAAATGGTTTTTGCTTCACGTTTCCCGAGGTAAACATTTAATTATAATCTGTTTTAACCCAAAACGTAAAAAAAATTCAACTTAAAATCAATTATGAGATTATATGATCATTTAAAGGCATAAATAAAGCTTTTGAAGGCATAAGTGACTATAAAAGAAGTTTTCTTCTCAATGAATCGTTTTTGCATCACGTTTCTCGAGGTAAACATTCAATTATAATCTGTTTTAACCCAAAATGTAAAAGAATTCAACTTAAAATAAGTTATAAGATTATATAATCATTTAAAGGGAGAAATAAAGCTTTTGAAGGCATAAGTGACAATAAAAGAAGTTTTCTTCTCAATGAATGCTTTTTCCTTCACGTTTCCCAAGGTAAACATTCAATTATAATCTGTTTTACCTAAAAATGTAAAAATATTCAACTTAAAATCAATTATGAGATTATATGATCATTTAAAGGCATAAATAAAGCTTTTGAAGGCATAAGTGACTATAAAAGAAGTTTTCTTCTCAATGAATGGTTTTTGCATCACGTTTCCCGAGGTAAACATTCAATTATAATCTGTTTTAACCCAAAACGTAAAAAAATTCAACTTAAAATAAGTTATAAGATTATATAATCATTTAAAGGGAGAAATAAAGCTTTTGAAGGCATAAGTGACTATAAAAGAAGTTTTCTTCTCAATGAATGCTTTTTCCTTCACGTTTCCCGAGGTAAACATTCAATTATAATCTGTTTTACCAAAAAATGTAAAAAAATTCAACTTAAAATCAATTATGAGATTATATGATCATTTAAAGGCATAAATAAAGCTTTTGAAGGCATAAGTGACTATAAAAGAAGTTTTCTTCTCAATGAATTGTTTTTGCATCACGTTTCCCGAGGTAAACATTCAATTATAATCTGTTTTAACCCAAAATGTAAAAAAATTCAACTTAAAATAGGTTATAAGATTATATAATCATTTAAAGGGAGAAATAAAGCTTTTGAAGGCATAAGTGACTATAAAAGAAGTTTTCTTCTCAATGAATGCTTTTTCCTTCACGTTTCCCAAGGTAAACATTCAATTATAATCTGTTTTACCTAAAAATGTAAAAAAATTCAACTTAAAATCAATTATGAGATTATATGATCATTTAAAGGGAGAAATAAAGCTTTTAAAGGCATAAGTGACAATAAAAGAAGTTTTCTTCTCAATGAATGCTTTTTCCTTCACGTTTCCCAAGGTAAACATTCAATTATAATCTGTTTTACCTAAAAATGTAAAAAAATTCAACTTAAAATCAATTATGAGATTATATGATCATTTAAAGGCATAAATAAAGCTTTTGAAGGCATAAGTGACTATAAAAGAAGTTTTCTTCTCAATGAATGGTTTTTGCATCACGTTTCCCGAGGTAAACATTCAATTATAATCTGTTTTAACCCAAAACGTAAAAAAATTCAACTTAAAATAAGTTATAAGATTATACAATCATTTAAAGGGAGAAATAAAGCTTTTGAAGGCATAAGTGACTATAAAAGAAGTTTTCTTCTCAATGAATGCTTTTTCCTTCACGTTTCCCGAGGTAAACATTCAATTATAATCTGTTTTACCAAAAAATGTAAAAAAATTCAACTTAAAATCAATTATGAGATTATATGATCATTTAAAGGCATAAAAAAAGCTTTTGAAGGCATAGGTGACTATAAAAGAAGTTTTCTTCTCAATGAATTATTTTTGCATCACGTTTCTCGAGGTAAACATTCAATTATAATCTGTTTTAACCCAAAATGTAAAAAAATTCAACTTAAAATAGCTTATAAGATTATATAATCATTTAAATGGAGAAATAAAGCTTTTGAAGGCATAAGTGACTATAAAAGAAGTTTTCTTCTCAATGAATGGTTTTTGCATCACGTTTCCCGAGGTAAACATTCAATTATAATCTGTTTTAACCCAAAACGTAAAAAAATTCAACTTAAAATAAGTTATAAGATTATATAATCATTTAAAGGGAGAAATAAAGCTTTTGAAGGCATAAGTGACTATAAAAGAAGTTTTCTTCTCAATGAATGGTTTTTGCTTCACGTTTCCCGAGGTAAACATTCAATTATAATCTGTTTTAACCCAAAACGTAAAAAAAATTCAACTTAAAATCAATTATGAGATTATATGATCATTTAAAGGCATAAATAAAGCTTTTGAAGGCATAAGTGACTATAAAAAAAGTTTTCTTCTCAATGAATCGTTTTTGCATCACGTTTCTCGAGGTAAACATTCAATTATAATCTGTTTTAACCCAAAACGTAAAAAAATTCAACTTAAAATAAGTTATAAGATTATATAATCATTTAAAGGGAGAAATAAAACTTTTGAAGGCATAAGTGACTATAAAAGAAGTTTTCTTCTCAATGAATGCTTTTTCCTTCACGTTTCCCGAGGTAAACATTCAATTATAATCTGTTTTACCAAAAAATGTAAAAAAATTCAACTTAAAATAAGTTATAAGATTATATAATCATTTAAAGGGAGAAATAAAGCTTTTGAAGGCATAAGTGACAATAAAAGAAGTTTTCTTCTCAATGAATGCTTTATCCTTCACGTTTCCCAAGATAAACATTCAATTATAATCTGTTTTACCTAAAAATGTAAAAAAATTCAACTTAAAATCAATTATGAGATTATATGATCATTTAAAGGCATAAATAAAGCTTTTGAAGGCATAAGTGACTATAAAAGAAGTTTTCTTCTCAATGAATCGTTTTTGCATCACGTTTCCCAAGGTAAATATTCAATTATAATCTGTTTTAACCCAAAACGTAAAAAAATTCAACTTAAAATAAGTTATAAGATTATATAATCATTTAAAGGGAGAAATAAAGCTTTTGAAGGCATAAGTGACTATAAAAGAAGTTTTCTTCTCAATGAATGCTTTTTCCTTCACGTTTCCCGAGGTAAACATTCAATTATAATCTGTTTTACCAAAAAATGTAAAAAAATTCAACTTAAAATCAATTATGAGATTATATGATCATTTAAAGGCATAAATAAAGCTTTTGAAGGCATAAGTGACTATAAAAGAAGTTTTCTTCTCAATGAATTGTTTTTGCATCACGTTTCTCGAGGTAAACATTCAATTATAATCTGTTTTAACCCAAAATCTAAAAAAATTCAACTTAAAATAAGTTATAAGATTATATAATCATTTAAAGGGAGAAATAAAGCTTTTGAAGGCATAAGTGACTATAAAAGAAGTTTTCTTCTCAATGAATGCTTTTTCCTTCACGTTTCCCAAGGTAAACATTCAATTATAATCTGTTTTACCTAAAAATGTAAAAAAATTCAACTTAAAATCAATTATGAGATTATATGATCATTTAAAGGGAGAAATAAAGCTTTTAAAGGCATAAGTGACAATAAAAGAAGTTTTCTTCTCAATGAATGCTTTTTCCTTCACGTTTCCCAAGGTAAACATTCAATTATAATCTGTTTTACCAAAAAATGTAAAAAAATTCAACTTAAAATCAATTATGAGATTATATGATCATTTAAAGGCATAAATAAAGCTTTTGAAGGCATAAGTGACTATAAAAGAAGTTTTCTTCTCAATGAATTGTTTTTGCATCACGTTTCTCGAGGTAAACATTCAATTATAATCTGTTTTAACCCAAAATGTAAAAAAATTCAACTTAAAATAGGTTATAAGATTATATAATCATTTAAAAGGAGAAATAAAGCTTTTGAAGGCATAAGTGACTATAAAAGAAGTTTTCTTCTCAATGAATGGTTTTTGCATCACGTTTCCCGAGGTAAACATTCAATTATAATCTGTTTTAACCCAAAACGTAAAAAAATTCAACTTAAAATAAGTTATAAGATTATATAATCATTTAAAGGGAGAAATAAAGCTTTTGAAGGCATAAGTGACTATAAAAGAAGTTTTCTTCTCAATAAATGGTTTTTGCTTCACGTTTCCCGAGGTAAACATTTAATTATAATCTGTTTTAACCCAAAACGTAAAAAAAATTCAACTTAAAATCAATTATGAGAGTATATGATCATTTAAAGGCATAAATAAAGCTTTTGAAGGCATAAGTGACTATAAAAGAAGTTTTCTTCTCAATGAATCGTTTTTGCATCACGTTTCTCGAGGTAAACATTCAATTATAATCTGTTTTAACCCAAAATGTAAAAAAATTCAACTTAAAATAAGTTATAAGATTATATAATCATTTAAAGGGAGAAATAAAGCTTTTGAAGGCATAAGTGACAATAAAAGAAGTTTTCTTCTCAATGAATGCTTTTTCCTTCACGTTTCCCAAGGTAAACATTCAATTATAATCTGTTTTACCTAAAAATGTAAAAAAATTCAACTTAAAATCAATTATGAGATTATATGATCATTTAAAGGCATAAATAAAGCTTTTGAAGGCATAAGTGACTATAAAAGAAGTTTTCTTCTCAATGAATGGTTTTTGCATCACGTTTCCCGAGGTAAACATTCAATTATAATCTGTTTTAACCCAAAACGTAAAAAAATTCAACTTAAAATAAGTTATAAGATTATATAATCATTTAAAGGGAGAAATAAAGCTTTTGAAGGCATAAGTGACAATAAAAGAAGTTTTCTTCTCAATAAATGGTTTTTGCTTCACGTTTCCCGAGGTAAACATTTAATTATAATCTGTTTTAACCCAAAACGTAAAAAAAATTCAACTTAAAATCAATTATGAGAGTATATGATCATTTAAAGGCATAAATAAAGCTTTTGAAGGCATAAGTGACTATAAAAGAAGTTTTCTTCTCAATGAATCGTTTTTGCATCACGTTTCTCGAGGTAAACATTCAATTATAATCTGTTTTAACCCAAAATGTAAAAAAATTCAACTTAAAATAAGTTATAAGATTATATAATCATTTAAAGGGAGAAATAAAGCTTTTGAAGGCATAAGTGACAATAAAAGAAGTTTTCTTCTCAATGAATGCTTTTTCCTTCACGTTTCCCAAGGTAAACATTCAATTATAATCTGTTTTACCTAAAAATGTAAAAAAATTCAACTTAAAATCAATTATGAGATTATATGATCATTTAAAGGCATAAATAAAGCTTTTGAAGGCATAAGTGACTATAAAAGAAGTTTTCTTCTCAATGAATGGTTTTTGCATCACGTTTCCCGAGGTAAACATTCAATTATAATCTGTTTTAACCCAAAACGTAAAAAAATTCAACTTAAAATAAGTTATAAGATTATATAATCATTTAAAGGGAGAAATAAAGCTTTTGAAGGCATAAGTGACTATAAAAGAAGTTTTCTTCTCAATGAATGCTTTTTCCTTCACGTTTCCCGAGGTAAACATTCAATTATAATCTGTTTTACCAAAAAATGTAAAAAAATTCAACTTAAAATCAATTATGAGATTATATGATCATTTAAAGGCATAAATAAAGCTTTTGAAGGCATAAGTGACTATAAAAGAAGTTTTCTTCTCAATGAATTGTTTTTGCATCACGTTTCTCGAGGTAAACATTCAATTATAATCTGTTTTAACCCAAAATGTAAAAAAATTCAACTTAAAATAGGTTATAAGATTATATAATCATTTAAAAGGAGAAATAAAGCTTTTGAAGGCATAAGTGACTATAAAAGAAGTTTTCTTCTCAATGAATGGTTTTTGCATCACGTTTCCCGAGGTAAACATTCAATTATAATCTGTTTTAACCCAAAACGTAAAAAAATTCAACTTAAAATAAGTTATAAGATTATATAATCATTTAAAGGGAGAAATAAAGCTTTTGAAGGCATAAGTGACTATAAAAGAAGTTTTCTTCTCAATGAATGCTTTTTCCTTCACGTTTCCCGAGGTAAACATTCAATTATAATCTGTTTTACCAAAAAATGTAAAAAAATTCAACTTAAAATCAATTATGAGATTATATGATCATTTAAAGGCATAAATAAAGCTTTTGAAGGCATAAGTGACTATAAAAGAAGTTTTCTTCTCAATGAATTGTTTTTGCATCACGTTTCTCGAGGTAAACATTCAATTATAATCTGTTTTAACCCAAAATGTAAAAAAATTCAACTTAAAATAGGTTATAAGATTATATAATCATTTAAAAGGAGAAATAAAGCTTTTGAAGGCATAAGTGACTATAAAAGAAGTTTTCTTCTCAATGAATGGTTTTTGCTTCACGTTTCCCGAGGTAAACATTCAATTATAATCTGTTTTAACCCAAAACGTAAAAAAATTCAACTTAAAATAAGTTATAAGATTATATAATCATTTAAAGGGAGAAATAAAGCTTTTGAAGGCATAAGTGACTATAAAAGAAGTTTTCTTCTCAATGAACGGTTTTTGCTTCACGTTTCCCGAGGTAAACATTTAATTATAATTTGTTTTAACCCAAAACGTAAAAAAAATTCAACTTAAAATCAATTATGAGATTATATGATCATTGAAAGGCATAAATAAAGCTTTTGAAGGCATAAGTGACTATAAAAGAAGTTTTCTTCTCAATGAATCGTTTTTGCATCACGTTTCTCGAGGTAAACATTCAATTATAATCTGTTTTAACCCAAAATGTAAAAAAATTCAACTTAAAATAAGTTATAAGATTATATAATCATTTAAAGGGAGAAATAAAGCTTTTGAAGGCATAAGTGACTATAAAAGAAGTTTTCTTCTCAATGAATGCTTTTTCCTTCACGTTTCCCAAGGTAAACATTCAATTATAATCTGTTTTACCTAAAAATGTAAAAAAATTCAACTTAAAATCAATTATGAGATTATATGATCATTTAAAGGGAGAAATAAAGCTTTTAAAGGCATAAGTGACAATAAAAGAAGTTTTCTTCTCAATGAATGCTTTTTCCTTCACGTTTCCCAAGGTAAACATTCAATTATAATCTGTTTTACCTAAAAATGTAAAAAAATTCAACTTAAAATCAATTATGAGATTATATGATCATTTAAAGGCATAAATAAAGCTTTTGAAGGCATAAGTGACTATAAAAGAAGTTTTCTTCTCAATGAATGGTTTTTGCATCACGTTTCCCGAGGTAAACATTCAATTATAATCTGTTTTAACCCAAAACGTAAAAAAATTCAACTTAAAATAAGTTATAAGATTATACAATCATTTAAAGGGAGAAATAAAGCTTTTGAAGGCATAAGTGACTATAAAAGAAGTTTTCTTCTCAATGAATGCTTTTTCCTTCACGTTTCCCGAGGTAAACATTCAATTATAATCTGTTTTACCAAAAAATGTAAAAAAATTCAACTTAAAATCAATTATGAGATTATATGATCATTTAAAGGCATAAAAAAAGCTTTTGAAGGCATAAGTGACTATAAAAGAAGTTTTCTTCTCAATGAATTATTTTTGCATCACGTTTCTCGAGGTAAACATTCAATTATAATCTGTTTTAACCCAAAATGTAAAAAAATTCAACTTAAAATAGCTTATAAGATTATATAATCATTTAAATGGAGAAATAAAGCTTTTGAAGGCATAAGTGACTATAAAAGAAGTTTTCTTCTCAATGAATGGTTTTTGCATCACGTTTCCCGAGGTAAACATTCAATTATAATCTGTTTTAACCCAAAACGTAAAAAAATTCAACTTAAAATAAGTTATAAGATTATATAATCATTTAAAGGGAGAAATAAAGCTTTTGAAGGCATAAGTGACTATAAAAGAAGTTTTCTTCTCAATGAATGGTTTTTGCTTCACGTTTCCCGAGGTAAACATTCAATTATAATCTGTTTTAACCCAAAACGTAAAAAAAATTCAACTTAAAATCAATTATGAGATTATATGATCATTTAAAGGCATAAATAAAGCTTTTGAAGGCATAAGTGACTATAAAAGAAGTTTTCTTCTCAATGAATCGTTTTTGCATCACGTTTCTCGAGGTAAACATTCAATTATAATCTGTTTTAACCCAAAACGTAAAAAAATTCAACTTAAAATAAGTTATAAGATTGTATAATCATTTAAAGGGAGAAATAAAACTTTTGAAGGCATAAGTGACTATAAAAGAAGTTTTCTTCTCAATGAATGCTTTTTCCTTCACGTTTCCCGAGGTAAACATTCAATTATAATCTGTTTTACCAAAAAATGTAAAAAAATTCAACTTAAAATAAGTTATAAGATTATATAATCATTTAAAGGGAGAAATAAAGCTTTTGAAGGCATAAGTGACAATAAAAGAAGTTTTCTTCTCAATGAATGCTTTATCCTTCACGTTTCCCAAGATAAACATTCAATTATAATCTGTTTTACCTAAAAATGTAAAAAAATTCAACTTAAAATCAATTATGAGATTATATGATCATTTAAAGGCATAAATAAAGCTTTTGAAGGCATAAGTGACTATAAAAGAAGTTTTCTTCTCAATGAATCGTTTTTGCATCACGTTTCCCAAGGTAAATATTCAATTATAATCTGTTTTAACCCAAAACGTAAAAAAATTCAACTTAAAATAAGTTATAAGATTATATAATCATTTAAAGGGAGAAATAAAGCTTTTGAAGGCATAAGTGACTATAAAAGAAGTTTTCTTCTCAATGAATGCTTTTTCCTTCACGTTTCCCGAGGTAAACATTCAATTATAATCTGTTTTACCAAAAAATGTAAAAAAATTCAACTTAAAATCAATTATGAGATTATATGATCATTTAAAGGCATAAATAAAGCTTTTGAAGGCATAAGTGACTATAAAAGAAGTTTTCTTCTCAATGAATTGTTTTTGCATCACGTTTCTCGAGGTAAACATTCAATTATAATCTGTTTTAACCCAAAATGTAAAAAAATTCAACTTAAAATAAGTTATAAGATTATATAATCATTTAAAGGGAGAAATAAAGCTTTTGAAGGCATAAGTGACTATAAAAGAAGTTTTCTTCTCAATGAATGCTTTTTCCTTCACGTTTCCCAAGGTAAACATTCAATTATAATCTGTTTTACCTAAAAATGTAAAAAAATTCAACTTAAAATCAATTATGAGATTATATGATCATTTAAAGGGAGAAATAAAGCTTTTAAAGGCATAAGTGACAATAAAAGAAGTTTTCTTCTCAATGAATGCTTTTTCCTTCACGTTTCCCAAGGTAAACATTCAATTATAATCTGTTTTACCAAAAAATGTAAAAAAATTCAACTTAAAATCAATTATGAGATTATATGATCATTTAAAGGCATAAATAAAGCTTTTGAAGGCATAAGTGACTATAAAAGAAGTTTTCTTCTCAATGAATCGTTTTTGCATCACGTTTCTCGAGGTAAACATTCAATTATAATCTGTTTTAACCCAAAATGTAAAAAAATTCAACTTAAAATAAGTTATAAGATTATATAATCATTTAAAGGGAGAAATAAAGCTTTTGAAGGCATAAGTGACTATAAAAGAAGTTTTCTTCTCAATGAATGCTTTTTCCTTCACGTTTCCCAAGGTAAACATTCAATTATAATCTGTTTTACCTAAAAATGTAAAAAAATTCAACTTAAAATCAATTATGAGATTATATGATCATTTAAAGGGAGAAATAAAGCTTTTAAAGGCATAAGTGACAATAAAAGAAGTTTTCTTCTCAATGAATGCTTTTTCCTTCACGTTTCCCAAGGTAAACATTCAATTATAATCTGTTTTACCTAAAAATGTAAAAAAATTCAACTTAAAATCAATTATGAGATTATATGATCATTTAAAGGCATAAATAAAGCTTTTGAAGGCATAAGTGACTATAAAAGAAGTTTTCTTCTCAATGAATGGTTTTTGCATCACGTTTCCCGAGGTAAACATTCAATTATAATCTGTTTTAACCCAAAACGTAAAAAAATTCAACTTAAAATAAGTTATAAGATTATACAATCATTTAAAGGGAGAAATAAAGCTTTTGAAGGCATAAGTGACTATAAAAGAAGTTTTCTTCTCAATGAATGCTTTTTCCTTCACGTTTCCCGAGGTAAACATTCAATTATAATCTGTTTTACCAAAAAATGTAAAAAAATTCAACTTAAAATCAATTATGAGATTATATGATCATTTAAAGGCATAAAAAAAGCTTTTGAAGGCATAAGTGACTATAAAAGAAGTTTTCTTCTCAATGAATTATTTTTGCATCACGTTTCTCGAGGTAAACATTCAATTATAATCTGTTTTAACCCAAAATGTAAAAAAATTCAACTTAAAATAGCTTATAAGATTATATAATCATTTAAATGGAGAAATAAAGCTTTTGAAGGCATAAGTGACTATAAAAGAAGTTTTCTTCTCAATGAATGGTTTTTGCTTCACGTTTCCCGAGGTAAACATTCAATTATAATCTGTTTTAACCCAAAACGTAAAAAAATTCAACTTAAAATAAGTTATAAGATTATATAATCATTTAAAGGGAGAAATAAAGCTTTTGAAGGCATAAGTGACTATAAAAGAAGTTTTCTTCTCAATGAATGGTTTTTGCTTCACGTCTCCCGAGGCAAACATTTAATTATAATCTGTTTTAACCCAAAACGTAAAAAAAATTCAACTTAAAATCAATTATGAGATTATATGATCATTTAAAGGCATAAATAAAGCTTTTGAAGGCATAAGTGACTATAAAAGAAGTTTTCTTCTCAATGAATCGTTTTTGCATCACGTTTCTCGAGGTAAACATTCAATTATAATCTGTTTTAACCCAAAACGTAAAAAAATTCAACTTAAAATAAGTTATAAGATTATATAATCATTTAAAGGGAGAAATAAAACTTTTGAAGGCATAAGTGACTATAAAAGAAGTTTTCTTCTCAATGAATGCTTTTTCCTTCACGTTTCCCGAGGTAAACATTCAATTATAATCTGTTTTACCAAAAAATGTAAAAAAATTCAACTTAAAATAAGTTATAAGATTATATAATCATTTAAAGGGAGAAATAAAGCTTTTGAAGGCATAAGTGACAATAAAAGAAGTTTTCTTCTCAATGAATGCTTTATCCTTCACGTTTCCCAAGATAAACATTCAATTATAATCTGTTTTACCTAAAAATGTAAAAAAATTCAACTTAAAATCAATTATGAGATTATATGATCATTTAAAGGCATAAATAAAGCTTTTGAAGGCATAAGTGACTATAAAAGAAGTTTTCTTCTCAATGAATCGTTTTTGCATCACGTTTCCCGAGGTAAATATTCAATTATAATCTGTTTTAACCCAAAACGTAAAAAAATTCAACTTAAAATAAGTTATAAGATTATATAATCATTTAAAGGGAGAAATAAAGCTTTTGAAGGCATAAGTGACTATAAAAGAAGTTTTCTTCTCAATGAATGCTTTTTCCTTCACGTTTCCTGAGGTAAACATTCAATTATAATCTGTTTTAAAAAAAATGTAAAAAAATTCAACTTAAAATCAATTATGAGATTATATGATCATTTAAAGGCATAAATAAAGCTTTTGAAGGCATAAGTGACTATAAAAGAAGTTTTCTTCTCAATGAATTGTTTTTGCATCACGTTTCTCGAGGTAAACATTCAATTATAATCTGTTTTAACCCAAAATGTAAAAAAATTCAACTTAAAATAGCTTATAAGATTATATAATCATTTAAAAGGAGAAATAAAGCTTTTGAAGGCATAAGTGACTATAAAAGAAGTTTTCTTCTCAATGAATGGTTTTTGCTTCACGTTTCCCGAGGTAAACATTCAATTATAATCTGTTTTAACCCAAAACGTAAAAAAATTCAACTTAAAATAAGTTATAAGATTATATAATCATTTAAAGGGAGAAATAAAGCTTTTGAAGGCATAAGTGACTATAAAAGAAGTTTTCTTCTCAATAAATGGTTTTTGCTTCACGTTTCCCGAGGTAAACATTTAATTATAATCTGTTTTAATCCAAAACGTAAAAAAAATTCAACTTAAAATCAATTATGAGATTATATGATCATTTAAAGGCATAAATAAAGCTTTTGAAGGCATAAGTGACTATAAAAGAAGTTTTCTTCTCAATGAATCGTTTTTGCATCACGTTTCTCGAGGTAAACATTCAATTATAATCTGTTTTAACCCAAAATGTAAAAAAATTCAACTTAAAATAGCTTATAAGATTATATAATCATTTAAAAGGAGAAATAAAGCTTTTGAAGGCATAAGTGACTATAAAAGAAGTTTTCTTCTCAATGAATGGTTTTTGCTTCACGTTTCCCGAGGTAAACATTCAATTATAATCTGTTTTAACCCAAAACGTAAAAAAATTCAACTTAAAATAAGTTATAAGATTATATAATCATTTAAAGGGAGAAATAAAGCTTTTGAAGGCATAAGTGACTATAAAAGAAGTTTTCTTCTCAATGAATGGTTTTTGCTTCACGTTTCCCAAGGTAAACATTTAATTATAATCTGTTTTAACCCAAAACGTAAAAAAAATTCAACTTAAAATCAATTATGAGATTATATGATCATTTAAAGGCATAAATAAAGCTTTTGAAGGCATAAGTGACTATAAAAGAAGTTTTCTTCTCAATGAATCGTTTTTGCATCACGTTTCTCGAGGTAAACATTCAATTATAATCTGTTTTAACCCAAAATGTAAAAAAATTCAACTTAAAATAAGTTATAAGATTATATAATCATTAGAAGGGAGAAATAAAGCTTTTGAAGGCATAAGTGACTATAAAAGAAGTTTTCTTCTCAATGAATGCTTTTTCCTTCACGTTTCCCAAGGTAAACATTCAATTATAATCTGTTTTACCTAAAAATGTAAAAAAATTCAACTTAAAATCAATTATGAGATTATATGATCATTTAAAGGGAGAAATAAAGCTTTTAAAGGCATAAGTGACAATAAAAGAAGTTTTCTTCTCAATGAATGCTTTTTCCTTCACGTTTCCCAAGGTAAACATTCAATTATAATCTGTTTTACCTAAAAATGTAAAAAAATTCAACTTAAAATCAATTATGAGATTATATGATCATTTAAAGGCATAAATAAAGCTTTTGAAGGCATAAGTGACTATAAAAGAAGTTTTCTTCTCAATGAATGGTTTTTGCATCACGTTTCCCGAGGTAAACATTCAATTATAATCTGTTTTAACCCAAAACGTAAAAAAATTCAACTTAAAATAAGTTATAAGATTATACAATCATTTAAAGGGAGAAATAAAGCTTTTGAAGGCATAAGTGACTATAAAAGAAGTTTTCTTCTCAATGAATGCTTTTTCCTTCACGTTTCCCGAGGTAAACATTCAATTATAATCTGTTTTACCAAAAAATGTAAAAAAATTCAACTTAAAATCAATTATGAGATTATATGATCATTTAAAGGCATAAAAAAAGCTTTTGAAGGCATAAGTGACTATAAAAGAAGTTTTCTTCTCAATGAATTATTTTTGCATCACGTTTCTCGAGGTAAACATTCAATTATAATCTGTTTTAACCCAAAATGTAAAAAAATTCAACTTAAAATAGCTTATAAGATTATATAATCATTTAAAAGGAGAAATAAAGCTTTTGAAGGCATAAGTGACTATAAAAGAAGTTTTCTTCTCAATGAATGGTTTTTGCTTCACGTTTTCCGAGGTAAACATTCAATTATAATCTGTTTTAACCCAAAACGTAAAAAAATTCAACTTAAAATAAGTTATAAGATTATATAATCATTTAAAGGGAGAAATAAAGCTTTTGAAGGCATAAGTGACTATAAAAGAAGTTTTCTTCTCAATGAATGGTTTTTGCTTCACGTTTCCCGAGGCAAACATTTAATTATAATCTGTTTTAACCCAAAACGTAAAAAAAATTCAACTTAAAATCAATTATGAGATTATATGATCATTTAAAGGCATAAATAAAGCTTTTGAAGGCATAAGTGACTATAAAAGAAGTTTTCTTCTCAATGAATCGTTTTTGCATCACGTTTCTCGAGGTAAACATTCAATTATAATCTGTTTTAACCCAAAATGTAAAAAAATTCAACTTAAAATAAGTTATAAGATTATATAATCATTAGAAGGGAGAAATAAAGCTTTTGAAGGCATAAGTGACTATAAAAGAAGTTTTCTTCTCAATGAATGCTTTTTCCTTCACGTTTCCCAAGGTAAACATTCAATTATAATCTGTTTTACCTAAAAATGTAAAAAAATTCAACTTAAAATCAATTATGAGATTATATGATCATTTAAAGGGAGAAATAAAGCTTTTAAAGGCATAAGTGACAATAAAAGAAGTTTTCTTCTCAATGAATGCTTTTTCCTTCACGTTTCCCAAGGTAAACATTCAATTATAATCTGTTTTACCTAAAAATGTAAAAAAATTCAACTTAAAATCAATTATGAGATTATATGATCATTTAAAGGCATAAATAAAGCTTTTGAAGGCATAAGTGACTATAAAAGAAGTTTTCTTCTCAATGAATGGTTTTTGCTTCACGTTTCCCGAGGTAAACATTCAATTATAATCTGTTTTAACCCAAAACGTAAAAAAATTCAACTTAAAATAAGTTATAAGATTATATAATCATTTAAAGGGAGAAATAAAGCTTTTGAAGGCATAAGTGACAATAAAAGAAGTTTTCTTCTCAATGAATGCTTTTTCCTTCACGTTTCCCGAGGTAAACATTCAATTATAATCTGTTTTACCAAAAAATTTAAAAAAATTCAACTTAAAATAAGTTATAAGATTATATAATCATTTAAAGGGAGAAATAAAGCTTTTGAAGGCATAAGTGACAATAAAAGAAGTTTTCTTCTCAATGAATGCTTTATCCTTCACGTTTCCCAAGATAAACATTCAATTATAATCTGTTTTACCTAAAAATGTAAAAAAATTCAACTTAAAATCAATTATGAGATTATATGATCATTTAAAGGCATAAATAAAGCTTTTGAAGGCATAAGTGACTATAAAAGAAGTTTTCTTCTCAATGAATCGTTTTTGCATCACGTTTCCCGAGGTAAATATTCAATTATAATCTGTTTTAACCCAAAACGTAAAAAAATTCAACTTAAAATAAGTTATAAGATTATATAATCATTTAAAGGGAGAAATAAAGCTTTTGAAGGCATAAGTGACTATAAAAGAAGTTTTCTTCTCAATGAATGCTTTTTCCTTCACGTTTCCCGAGGTAAACATTCAATTATAATCTGTTTTACCAAAAAATGTAAAAAAATTCAACTTAAAATCAATTATGAGATTATATGATCATTTAAAGGCATAAATAAAGCTTTTGAAGGCATAAGTGACTATAAAAGAAGTTTTCTTCTCAATGAATTGTTTTTGCATCACGTTTCTCGAGGTAAACATTCAATTATAATCTGTTTTAACCCAAAATGTAAAAAAATTCAACTTAAAATAGGTTATAAGATTATATAATCATTTAAAAGGTGAAATAAAGCTTTTGAAGGCATAAGTGACTATAAAAGAAGTTTTCTTCTCAATGAATGGTTTTTGCTTCACGTTTCCCGAGGTAAACATTCAATTATAATCTGTTTTAACCCAAAACGTAAAAAAATTCAACTTAAAATAAGTTATAAGATTATATAATCATTTAAAGGGAGAAATAAAGCTTTTGAAGGCATAAGTGACTATAAAAGAAGTTTCCTTCTCAATAAATGGTTTTTGCTTCACGTTTCCCGAGGTAAACATTTAATTATAATCTGTTTTAACCCAAAACGTAAAAAAAATTCAACTTAAAATCAATTATGAGATTATATGATCATTTAAAGGCATAAATAAAGCTTTTGAAGGCATAAGTGACTATAAAAGAAGTTTTCTTCTCAATGAATCGTTTTTGCATCACGTTTCTCGAGGTAAACATTCAATTATAATCTGTTTTAACCCAAAATGTAAAAAAATTCAACTTAAAATAAGTTATAAGATTATATAATCATTTAAAGGGAGAAATAAAGCTTTTGAAGGCATAAGTGACAATAAAAGAAGTTTTCTTCTCAATGAATGCTTTTTCCTTCATGTTTCCCAAGGTAAACATTCAATTATAATCTGTTTTACCTAAAAATGTAAAAAAATTCAACTTAAAATCAATTATGAGATTATATGATCATTTAAAGGCATAAATAAAGCTTTTGAAGGCATAAGTGACTATAAAAGAAGTTTTCTTCTCAATGAATGGTTTTTGCATCACGTTTCCCGAGGTAAACATTCAATTATAATCTGTTTTAACCCAAAACGTAAAAAAATTCAACTTAAAATAAGTTATAAGATTATATAATCATTTAAAGGGAGAAATAAAGCTTTTGAAGGCATAAGTGACTATAAAAGAAGTTTTCTTCTCAATGAATGCTTTTTCCTTCACGTTTCCCGAGGTAAACATTCAATTATAATCTGTTTTACCAAAAAATGTAAAAAAATTCAACTTAAAATCAATTATGAGATTATATGATCATTTAAAGGCATAAATAAAGCTTTTGAAGGCATAAGTGACTATAAAAGAAGTTTTCTTCTCAATGAATTGTTTTTGCATCACGTTTCTCGAGGTAAACATTCAATTATAATCTGTTTTAACCCAAAATGTAAAAAAATTCAACTTAAAATAGGTTATAAGATTATATAATCATTTAAAAGGAGAAATAAAGCTTTTGAAGGCATAAGTGACTATAAAAGAAGTTTTCTTCTCAATGAATGGTTTTTGCTTCACGTTTCCCGAGGTAAACATTCAATTATAATCTGTTTTAACCCAAAACGTAAAAAAATTCAACTTAAAATAAGTTATAAGATTATATAATCATTTAAAGGGAGAAATAAAGCTTTTGAAGGCATAAGTGACTATAAAAGAAGTTTTCTTCTCAATGAATGGTTTTTGCTTCACGTTTCCCGAGGTAAACATTTAATTATAATCTGTTTTAACCCAAAACGTAAAAAAAATTCAACTTAAAATCAATTATGAGATTATATGATCATTTAAAGGCATAAATAAAGCTTTTGAAGGCATAAGTGACTATAAAAGAAGTTTTCTTCTCAATGAATCGTTTTTGCATCACGTTTCTCGAGGTAAACATTCAATTATAATCTGTTTTAACCCAAAATGTAAAAAAATTCAACTTAAAATAAGTTATAAGATTATATAATCATTTAAAGGGAGAAATAAAGCTTTTGAAGGCATAAGTGACTATAAAAGAAGTTTTCTTCTCAATGAATGCTTTTTCCTTCACGTTTCCCAAGGTAAACATTCAATTATAATCTGTTTTACCTAAAAATGTAAAAAAATTCAACTTAAAATCAATTATGAGATTATATGATCATTTAAAGGCATAAATAAAGCTTTTGAAGGCATAAGTGACTATAAAAGAAGTTTTCTTCTCAATGAATGGTTTTTGCATCACGTTTCCCGAGGTAACCATTCAATTATAATCTGTTTTAACCCAAAACGTAAAAAAATTCAACTTAAAATAAGTTATAAGATTATATAATCATTTAAAGGGAGAAATAAAGCTTTTGAAGGCATAAGTGACTATAAAAGAAGTTTTCTTCTCAATGAATGCTTTTTCCTTCACGTTTCCCGAAGTACACATTCAATTATAATCTTTTATAACCCAAAATGTAAAAAAAATTCAACTTAAAATCAATTATGAGATTATATGATCATTTAAAGGCATAAATAAAGCTTTTGAAGGCATAAGTGACTATAAAAGAAGTTTTCTTCTCAATGAATGGTTTTTGCTTCACGTTTCCCGAGGTAAACATTCAATTATAATCTGTTTTAACCCAAAACGTAAAAAAATTCAACTTAAAATAAGTTATAAGATTATATAATCATTTAAAGGGAGAAATAAAGCTTTTGAAGGCATAAGTGACAATAAAAGAAGTTTTCTTCTCAATGAATGCTTTTTCCTTCACGTTTCCCAAGGTAAACATTCAATTATAATCTGTTTTACCTAAAAATGTAAAAAAATTCAACTTAAAATCAATTATGAGATTATATGATCATTTGAAGGCATAAATAAAGCTTTTGAAGGCATAAGTGACTATAAAAGAAGTTTTCTTCTCAATGAATGGTTTTTGCATCACGTTTCCCGAGGTAAACATTCAATTATAATCTGTTTTAACCCAAAACGTAAAAAAATTCAACTTAAAATAAGTTATAAGATTATATAATCATTTAAAGTGAGAAATAAAGCTTTTGAAGGCATAAGTGAATATAAAAGAAGTTTTCTTCTCAATGAATGCTTTTTCCTTCACGTTTCCCGAGGTAAACATTCAATTATAATCTGTTTTACCAAAAAATTTAAAAAAATTCAACTTAAAATAAGTTATAAGATTATATAATCATTTAAAGGGAGAAATAAAGCTTTTGAAGGCATAAGTGACAATAAAAGAAGTTTTCTTCTCAATGAATGCTTTATCCTTCACGTTTCCCAAGATAAACATTCAATTATAATCTGTTTTACCTAAAAATGTAAAAAAATTCAACTTAAAATCAATTATGAGATTATATGATCATTTAAAGGCATAAATAAAGCTTTTGAAGGCATAAGTAACTATAAAAGAAGTTTTCTTCTCAATGAATCGTTTTTGCATCACGTTTCCCGAGGTAAATATTCAATTATAATCTGTTTTAACCCAAAACGTAAAAAAATTCAACTTAAAATAAGTTATAAGATTATATAATCATTTAAAGGGAGAAATAAAGCTTTTGAAGGCATAAGTGACTATAAAAGAAGTTTTCTTCTCAATGAATGCTTTTTCCTTCACGTTTCCCGAGGTAAACATTCAATTATAATCTGTTTTACCAAAAAATGTAAAAAAATTCAACTTAAAATCAATTATGAGATTATATGATCATTTAAAGGCATAAATAAAGCTTTTGAAGGCATAAGTGACTATAAAAGAAGTTTTCTTCTCAATGAATTGTTTTTGCATCACGTTTCTCGAGGTAAACATTCAATTATAATCTGTTTTAACCCAAAATGTAAAAAAATTCAACTTAAAATAGGTTATAAGATTATATAATCATTTAAAAGGAGAAATAAAGCTTTTGAAGGCATAAGTGACTATAAAAGAAGTTTTCTTCTCAATGAATGGTTTTTGCTTCACGTTTCCCGAGGTAAACATTCAATTATAATCTGTTTTAACCCAAAACGTAAAAAAATTCAACTTAAAATAAGTTATAAGATTATATAATCATTTAAAGGGAGAAATAAAGCTTTTGAAGGCATAAGTGACTATAAAAGAAGTTTCCTTCTCAATAAATGGTTTTTGCTTCACGTTTCCCGAGGTAAACATTTAATTATAATCTGTTTTAACCCAAAACGTAAAAAAAATTCAACTTAAAATCAATTATGAGATTATATGATCATTTAAAGGCATAAATAAAGCTTTTGAAGGCATAAGTGACTATAAAAGAAGTTTTCTTCTCAATGAATCGTTTTTGCATCACGTTTCTCGAGGTAAACATTCAATTATAATCTGTTTTAACCCAAAATGTAAAAAAATTCAACTTAAAATAAGTTATAAGATTATATAATCATTTAAAGGGAGAAATAAAGCTTTTGAAGGCATAAGTGACAATAAAAGAAGTTTTCTTCTCAATGAATGCTTTTTCCTTCATGTTTCCCAAGGTAAACATTCAATTATAATCTGTTTTACCTAAAAATGTAAAAAAATTCAACTTAAAATCAATTATGAGATTATATGATCATTTAAAGGCATAAATAAAGCTTTTGAAGGCATAAGTGACTATAAAAGAAGTTTTCTTCTCAATGAATGGTTTTTGCATCACGTTTCCCGAGGTAAACATTCAATTATAATCTGTTTTAACCCAAAACGTAAAAAAATTCAACTTAAAATAAGTTATAAGATTATATAATCATTTAAAGGGAGAAATAAAGCTTTTGAAGGCATAAGTGACTATAAAAGAAGTTTTCTTCTCAATGAATGCTTTTTCCTTCACGTTTCCCGAGGTAAACATTCAATTATAATCTGTTTTACCAAAAAATGTAAAAAAATTCAACTTAAAATCAATTATGAGATTATATGATCATTTAAAGGCATAAATAAAGCTTTTGAAGGCATAAGTGACTATAAAAGAAGTTTTCTTCTCAATGAATTGTTTTTGCATCACGTTTCTCGAGGTAAACATTCAATTATAATCTGTTTTAACCCAAAATGTAAAAAAATTCAACTTAAAATAGGTTATAAGATTATATAATCATTTAAAAGGAGAAATAAAGCTTTTGAAGGCATAAGTGACTATAAAAGAAGTTTTCTTCTCAATGAATGGTTTTTGCTTCACGTTTCCCGAGGTAAACATTCAATTATAATCTGTTTTAACCCAAAACGTAAAAAAATTCAACTTAAAATAAGTTATAAGATTATATAATCATTTAAAGGGAGAAATAAAGCTTTTGAAGGCATAAGTGACTATAAAAGAAGTTTTCTTCTCAATGAATGGTTTTTGCTTCACGTTTCCCGAGGTAAACATTTAATTATAATCTGTTTTAACCCAAAACGTAAAAAAAATTCAACTTAAAATCAATTATGAGATTATATGATCATTTAAAGGCATAAATAAAGCTTTTGAAGGCATAAGTGACTATAAAAGAAGTTTTCTTCTCAATGAATCGTTTTTGCATCACGTTTCTCGAGGTAAACATTCAATTATAATCTGTTTTAACCCAAAATGTAAAAAAATTCAACTTAAAATAAGTTATAAGATTATATAATCATTTAAAGGGAGAAATAAAGCTTTTGAAGGCATAAGTGACTATAAAAGAAGTTTTCTTCTCAATGAATGCTTTTTCCTTCACGTTTCCCAAGGTAAACATTCAATTATAATCTGTTTTACCTAAAAATGTAAAAAAATTCAACTTAAAATCAATTATGAGATTATATGATCATTTAAAGGGAGAAATAAAGCTTTTAAAGGCATAAGTGACAATAAAAGAAGTTTTCTTCTCAATGAATGCTTTTTCCTTCACGTTTCCCAAGGTAAACATTCAATTATAATCTGTTTTACCTAAAAATGTAAAAAAATTCAACTTAAAATCAATTATGAGATTATATGATCATTTAAAGGCATAAATAAAGCTTTTGAAGGCATAAGTGACTATAAAAGAAGTTTTCTTCTCAATGAATGGTTTTTGCATCACGTTTCCCGAGGTAAACATTCAATTATAATCTGTTTTAACCCAAAACGTAAAAAAATTCAACTTAAAATAAGTTATAAGATTATACAATCATTTAAAGGGAGAAATAAAGCTTTTGAAGGCATAAGTGACTATAAAAGAAGTTTTCTTCTCAATGAATGCTTTTTCCTTCACGTTTCCCGAGGTAAACATTCAATTATAATCTGTTTTACCAAAAAATGTAAAAAAATTCAACTTAAAATCAATTATGAGATTATATGATCATTTAAAGGCATAAAAAAAGCTTTTGAAGGCATAAGTGACTATAAAAGAAGTTTTCTTCTCAATGAATTATTTTTGCATCACGTTTCTCGAGGTAAACATTCAATTATAATCTGTTTTAACCCAAAATGTAAAAAAATTCAACTTAAAATAGCTTATAAGATTATATAATCATTTAAAAGGAGAAATAAAGCTTTTGAAGGCATAAGTGACTATTAAAGAAGTTTTCTTCTCAATGAATGGTTTTTGCTTCACGTTTCCCGAGGTAAACATTCAATTATAATCTGTTTTAACCCAAAACGTAAAAAAATTCAACTTAAAATAAGTTATAAGATTATATAATCATTTAAAGGGAGAAATAAAGCTTTTGAAGGCATAAGTGACTATAAAAGAAGTTTTCTTCTCAATGAATGGTTTTTGCTTCACGTTTCCCGAGGCAAACATTTAATTATAATCTGTTTTAACCCAAAACGTAAAAAAAATTCAACTTAAAATCAATTATGAGATTATATGATCATTTAAAGGCATAAATAAAGCTTTTGAAGGCATAAGTGACTATAAAAGAAGTTTTCTTCTCAATGAATCGTTTTTGCATCACGTTTCTCGAGGTAAACATTCAATTATAATCTGTTTTAACCCAAAACGTAAAAAAATTCAACTTAAAATAAGTTATAAGATTATATAATCATTTAAAGGGAGAAATAAAACTTTTGAAGGCATAAGTGACTATAAAAGAAGTTTTCTTCTCAATGAATGCTTTTTCCTTCACGTTTCCCGAGGTAAACATTCAATTATAATCTGTTTTACCAAAAAATGTAAAAAAATTCAACTTAAAATAAGTTATAAGATTATATAATCATTTAAAGGGAGAAATAAAGCTTTTGAAGGCATAAGTGACAATAAAAGAAGTTTTCTTCTCAATGAATGCTTTATCCTTCACGTTTCCCAAGATAAACATTCAATTATAATCTGTTTTACCTAAAAATGTAAAAAAATTCAACTTAAAATCAATTATGAGATTATATGATCATTTAAAGGCATAAATAAAGCTTTTGAAGGCATAAGTGACTATAAAAGAAGTTTTCTTCTCAATGAATCGTTTTTGCATCACGTTTCCCGAGGTAAATATTCAATTATAATCTGTTTTAACCCAAAACGTAAAAAAATTCAACTTAAAATAAGTTATAAGATTATATAATCATTTAAAGGGAGAAATAAAGCTTTTGAAGGCATAAGTGACTATAAAAGAAGTTTTCTTCTCAATGAATGCTTTTTCCTTCATGTTTCCCGAGGTAAACATTCAATTATAATCTGTTTTACCAAAAAATGTAAAAAAATTCAACTTAAAATCAATTATGAGATTATATGATCATTTAAAGGCATAAATAAAGCTTTTGAAGGCATAAGTGACTATAAAAGAAGTTTTCTTCTCAATGAATTGTTTTTGCATCACGTTTCTCGAGGTAAACATTCAATTATAATCTGTTTTAACCCAAAATGTAAAAAAATTCAACTTAAAATAGCTTATAAGATTATATAATCATTTAAAAGGAGAAATAAAGCTTTTGAAGGCATAAGTGACTATAAAAGAAGTTTTCTTCTCAATGAATGGTTTTTGCTTCACGTTTCCCGAGGTAAACATTCAATTATAATCTGTTTTAACCCAAAACGTAAAAAAATTCAACTTAAAATAAGTTATAAGATTATATAATCATTTAAAGGGAGAAATAAAGCTTTTGAAGGCATAAGTGACTATAAAAGAAGTTTTCTTCTCAATGAATGGTTTTTGCTTCACGTTTCCCGAGGTAAACATTTAATTATAATCTGTTTTAACCCAAAACGTAAAAAAAATTCAACTTAAAATCAATTATGAGATTATATGATCATTTAAAGGCATAAATAAAGCTTTTGAAGGCATAAGTGACTATAAAAGAAGTTTTCTTCTCAATGAATCGTTTTTGCATCACGTTTCTCGAGGTAAACATTCAATTATAATCTGTTTTAACCCAAAATGTAAAAAAATTCAACTTAAAATAAGTTATAAGATTATATAATCATTTAAAGGGAGAAATAAAGCTTTTGAAGGCATAAGTGACAATAAAAGAAGTTTTCTTCTCAATGAATGCTTTTTCCTTCATGTTTCCCAAGGTAAACATTCAATTATAATCTGTTTTACCTAAAAATGTAAAAAAATTCAACTTAAAATCAATTATGAGATTATATGATCATTTAAAGGCATAAATAAAGCTTTTGAAGGCATAAGTGACTATAAAAGAAGTTTTCTTCTCAATGAATGGTTTTTGCATCACGTTTCCCGAGGTAAACATTCAATTATAATCTGTTTTAACCCAAAACGTAAAAAAATTCAACTTAAAATAAGTTATAAGATTATATAATCATTTAAAGGGAGAAATAAAGCTTTTGAAGGCATAAGTGACTATAAAAGAAGTTTTCTTCTCAATGAATGCTTTTTCCTTCACGTTTCCCAAGGTAAACATTCAATTATAATCTGTTTTACCAAAAAATGTAAAAAAATTCAACTTAAAATCAATTATGAGATTATATGATCATTTAAAGGCATAAATAAAGCTTTTGAAGGCATAAGTGACTATAAAAGAAGTTTTCTTCTCAATGAATTGTTTTTGCATCACGTTTCTCGAGGTAAACATTCAATTATAATCTGTTTTAACCCAAAATGTAAAAAAATTCAACTTAAAATAGGTTATAAGATTATATAATCATTTAAAAGGAGAAATAAAGCTTTTGAAGGCATAAGTGACTATAAAAGAAGTTTTCTTCTCAATGAATGGTTTTTGCTTCACGTTTCCCGAGGTAAACATTCAATTATAATCTGTTTTAACCCAAAACGTAAAAAAATTCAACTTAAAATAAGTTATAAGATTATATAATCATTTAAAGGGAGAAATAAAGCTTTTGAAGGCATAAGTGACTATAAAAGAAGTTTTCTTCTCAATGAATGGTTTTTGCTTCACGTTTCCCGAGGTAAACATTTAATTATAATCTGTTTTAACCCAAAACGTAAAAAAAATTCAACTTAAAATCAATTATGAGATTATATGATCATTTAAAGGCATAAATAAAGCTTTTGAAGGCATAAGTGACTATAAAAGAAGTTTTCTTCTCAATGAATCGTTTTTGCATCACGTTTCTCGAGGTAAACATTCAATTATAATCTGTTTTAACCCAAAATGTAAAAAAATTCAACTTAAAATAAGTTATAAGATTATATAATCATTTAAAGGGAGAAATAAAGCTTTTGAAGGCATAAGTGACTATAAAAGAAGTTTTCTTCTCAATGAATGCTTTTTCCTTCACGTTTCCCAAGGTAAACATTCAATTATAATCTGTTTTACCTAAAAATGTAAAAAAATTCAACTTAAAATCAATTATGAGATTATATGATCATTTAAAGGGAGAAATAAAGCTTTTAAAGGCATAAGTGACAATAAAAGAAGTTTTCTTCTCAATGAATGCTTTTTCCTTCACGTTTCCCAAGGTAAACATTCAATTATAATCTGTTTTACCTAAAAATGTAAAAAAATTCAACTTAAAATCAATTATGAGATTATATGATCATTTAAAGGCATAAATAAAGCTTTTGAAGGCATAAGTGACTATAAAAGAAGTTTTCTTCTCAATGAATGGTTTTTGCATCACGTTTCCCGAGGTAAACATTCAATTATAATCTGTTTTAACCCAAAACGTAAAAAAATTCAACTTAAAATAAGTTATAAGATTATACAATCATTTAAAGGGAGAAATAAAGCTTTTGAAGGCATAAGTGACTATAAAAGAAGTTTTCTTCTCAATGAATGCTTTTTCCTTCACGTTTCCCGAGGTAAACATTCAATTATAATCTGTTTTACCAAAAAATGTAAAAAAATTCAACTTAAAATCAATTATGAGATTATATGATCATTTAAAGGCATAAAAAAAGCTTTTGAAGGCATAAGTGACTATAAAAGAAGTTTTCTTCTCAATGAATTATTTTTGCATCACGTTTCTCGAGGTAAACATTCAATTATAATCTGTTTTAACCCAAAATGTAAAAAAATTCAACTTAAAATAGCTTATAAGATTATATAATCATTTAAAAGGAGAAATAAAGCTTTTGAAGGCATAAGTGACTATTAAAGAAGTTTTCTTCTCAATGAATGGTTTTTGCTTCACGTTTCCCGAGGTAAACATTCAATTATAATCTGTTTTAACCCAAAACGTAAAAAAATTCAACTTAAAATAAGTTATAAGATTATATAATCATTTAAAGGGAGAAATAAAGCTTTTGAAGGCATAAGTGACTATAAAAGAAGTTTTCTTCTCAATGAATGGTTTTTGCTTCACGTTTCCCGAGGCAAACATTTAATTATAATCTGTTTTAACCCAAAACGTAAAAAAAATTCAACTTAAAATCAATTGTGAGATTATATGATCATTTAAAGGCATAAATAAAGCTTTTGAAGGCATAAGTGACTATAAAAGAAGTTTTCTTCTCAATGAATCGTTTTTGCATCACGTTTCTCGAGGTAAACATTCAATTATAATCTGTTTTAACCCAAAACGTAAAAAAATTCAACTTAAAATAAGTTATAAGATTATATAATCATTTAAAGGGAGAAATAAAACTTTTGAAGGCATAAGTGACTATAAAAGAAGTTTTCTTCTCAATGAATGCTTTTTCCTTCACGTTTCCCGAGGTAAACATTCAATTATAATCTGTTTTACCAAAAAATGTAAAAAAATTCAACTTAAAATAAGTTATAAGATTATATAATCATTTAAAGGGAGAAATAAAGCTTTTGAAGGCATAAGTGACAATAAAAGAAGTTTTCTTCTCAATGAATGCTTTATCCTTCACGTTTCCCAAGATAAACATTCAATTATAATCTGTTTTACCTAAAAATGTAAAAAAATTCAACTTAAAATCAATTATGAGATTATATGATCATTTAAAGGCATAAATAAAGCTTTTGAAGGCATAAGTGACTATAAAAGAAGTTTTCTTCTCAATGAATCGTTTTTGCATCACGTTTCCCGAGGTAAATATTCAATTATAATCTGTTTTAACCCAAAACGTAAAAAAATTCAACTTAAAATAAGTTATAAGATTATATAATCATTTAAAGGGAGAAATAAAGCTTTTGAAGGCATAAGTGACTATAAAAGAAGTTTTCTTCTCAATGAATGCTTTTTCCTTCATGTTTCCCGAGGTAAACATTCAATTATAATCTGTTTTACCAAAAAATGTAAAAAAATTCAACTTAAAATCAATTATGAGATTATATGATCATTTAAAGGCATAAATAAAGCTTTTGAAGGCATAAGTGACTATAAAAGAAGTTTTCTTCTCAATGAATTGTTTTTGCATCACGTTTCTCGAGGTAAACATTCAATTATAATCTGTTTTAACCCAAAATGTAAAAAAATTCAACTTAAAATAGCTTATAAGATTATATAATCATTTAAAAGGAGAAATAAAGCTTTTGAAGGCATAAGTGACTATAAAAGAAGTTTTCTTCTCAATGAATGGTTTTTGCTTCACGTTTCCCGAGGTAAACATTCAATTATAATCTGTTTTAACCCAAAACGTAAAAAAATTCAACTTAAAATAAGTTATAAGATTATATAATCATTTAAAGGGAGAAATAAAGCTTTTGAAGGCATAAGTGACTATAAAAGAAGTTTTCTTCTCAATGAATGGTTTTTGCTTCACGTTTCCCGAGGTAAACATTTAATTATAATCTGTTTTAACCCAAAACGTAAAAAAAATTCAACTTAAAATCAATTATGAGATTATATGATCATTTAAAGGCATAAATAAGGCTTTTGAAGGCATAAGTGACTATAAAAGAAGTTTTCTTCTCAATGAATCGTTTTTGCATCACGTTTCTTGAGGTAAACATTCAATTATAATCTGTTTTAACCCAAAATGTAAAAAAATTCAACTTAAAATAAGTTATAAGATTATATAATCATTTAAAGGGAGAAATAAAGCTTTTGAAGGCATAAGTGACTATAAAAGAAGTTTTCTTCTCAATGAATGCTTTTTCCTTCACGTTTCCCAAGGTAAACATTCAATTATAATCTGTTTTACCTAAAAATGTAAAAAAATTCAACTTAAAATCAATTATGAGATTATATGATCATTTAAAGGGAGAAATAAAGCTTTTAAAGGCATAAGTGACAATAAAAGAAGTTTTCTTCTCAATGAATGCTTTTTCCTTCACGTTTCCCAAGGTAAACATTCAATTATAATCTGTTTTACCTAAAAATGTAAAAAAATTCAACTTAAAATCAATTATGAGATTATATGATCATTTAAAGGCATAAATAAAGCTTTTGAAGGCATAAGTGACTATAAAAGAAGTTTTCTTCTCAATGAATGGTTTTTGCATCACGTTTCCCGAGGTAAACATTCAATTATAATCTGTTTTAACCCAAAACGTAAAAAAATTCAACTTAAAATAAGTTATAAGATTATACAATCATTTAAAGGGAGAAATAAAGCTTTTGAAGGCACAAGTGACTATAAAAGAAGTTTTCTTCTCAATGAATGCTTTTTCCTTCACGTTTCCCGAGGTAAACATTCAATTATAATCTGTTTTACCAAAAAATGTAAAAAAATTCAACTTAAAATCAATTATGAGATTATATGATCATTTAAAGGCATAAAAAAAGCTTTTGAAGGCATAAGTGACTATAAAAGAAGTTTTCTTCTCAATGAATTATTTTTGCATCACGTTTCTCGAGGTAAACATTCAATTATAATCTGTTTTAACCCAAAATGTAAAAAAATTCAACTTAAAATAGCTTATAAGATTATATAATCATTTAAATGGAGAAATAAAGCTTTTGAAGGCATAAGTGACTATAAAAGAAGTTTTCTTCTCAATGAATGGTTTTTGCTTCACGTTTCCCGAGGTAAACATTCAATTATAATCTGTTTTAACCCAAAACGTAAAAAAATTCAACTTAAAATAAGTTATAAGATTATATAATCATTTAAAGGGAGAAATAAAGCTTTTGAAGGCATAAGTGACTATAAAAGAAGTTTTCTTCTCAATGAATGGTTTTTGCTTCACGTTTCCCGAGGCAAACATTTAATTATAATCTGTTTTAACCCAAAACGTAAAAAAAATTCAACTTAAAATCAATTATGAGATTATATGATCATTTAAAGGCATAAATAAAGCTTTTGAAGGCATAAGTGACTATAAAAGAAGTTTTCTTCTCAATGAATCGTTTTTGCATCACGTTTCTCGAGGTAAACATTCAATTATAATCTGTTTTAACTCAAAACGTAAAAAAATTCAACTTAAAATAAGTTATAAGATTATATAATCATTTAAAGGGAGAAATAAAACTTTTGAAGGCATAAGTGACTATAAAAGAAGTTTTCTTCTCAATGAATGGTTTTTGCTTCACGTTTCCCGAGGTAAACATTCAATTATAATCTGTTTTAACCCAAAATGTAAAAAAATTCAACTTAAAATAGGTTATAAGATTATATAATCATTTAAAAGGAGAAATAAAGCTTTTGAAGGCATAAGTGACTATAAAAGAAGTTTTCTTCTCAATGAATGGTTTTTGCTTCACGTTTCCCGAGGTAAACATTCAATTATAATCTGTTTTAACCCAAAACGTAAAAAAATTCAACTTAAAATAAGTTATAAGATTATATAATCATTTAAAGGGAGAAATAAAGCTTTTGAAGGCATAAGTGACTATAAAAGAAGTTTTCTTCTCAATGAATGGTTTTTGCTTCACGTTTCCCGAGGTAAACATTTAATTATAATCTGTTTTAACCCAAAACGTAAAAAAAATTCAACTTAAAATCAATTATGAGATTATATGATCATTTAAAGGCATAAATAAAGCTTTTGAAGGCATAAGTGACTATAAAAGAAGTTTTCTTCTCAATGAATCGTTTTTGCAACACGTTTCTCGAGGTAAACATTCAATTATAATCTGTTTTAACCCAAAATGTAAAAAAATTCAACTTAAAATAAGTTATAAGATTATATAATCATTTAAAGGGAGAAATAAAGCTTTTGAAGGCATAAGTGACTATAAAAGAAGTTTTCTTCTCAATGAATGCTTTTTCCTTCACGTTTCCCAAGGTAAACATTCAATTATAATCTGTTTTACCTAAAAATGTAAAAAAATTCAACTTAAAATCAATTATGAGATTATATGATCATTTAAAGGGAGAAATAAAGCTTTTAAAGGCATAAGTGACAATAAAAGAAGTTTTCTTCTCAATGAATGCTTTTTCCTTCACGTTTCCCAAGGTAAACATTCAATTATAATCTGTTTTACCTAAAAATGTAAAAAAATTCAACTTAAAATCAATTATGAGATTATATGATCATTTAAAGGCATAAATAAAGCTTTTGAAGGCATAAGTGACTATAAAAGAAGTTTTCTTCTCAATGAATGGTTTTTGCATCACGTTTCCCGAGGTAAACATTCAATTATAATCTGTTTTAACCCAAAACGTAAAAAAATTCAACTTAACATAAGTTATAAGATTATACAATCATTTAAAGGGAGAAATAAAGCTTTTGAAGGCACAAGTGACTATAAAAGAAGTTTTCTTCTCAATGAATGCTTTTTCCTTCACGTTTCCCGAGGTAAACATTCAATTATAATCTGTTTTACAAAAAAATGTAAAAAAATTCAACTTAAAATCAATTATGAGATTATATGATCATTTAAAGGCATAAAAAAAGCTTTTGAAGGCATAAGTGACTATAAAAGAAGTTTTCTTCTCAATGAATTATTTTTGCATCACGTTTCTCGAGGTAAACATTCAATTATAATCTGTTTTAACCCAAAATGTAAAAAAATTCAACTTAAAATAGCTTATAAGATTATATAATCATTTAAATGGAGAAATAAAGCTTTTGAAGGCATAAGTGACTATAAAAGAAGTTTTCTTCTCAATGAATGGTTTTTGCTTCACGTTTCCCGAGGTAAACATTCAATTATAATCTGTTTTAACCCAAAACGTAAAAAAATTCAACTTAAAATAAGTTATAAGATTATATAATCATTTAAAGGGAGAAATAAAGCTTTTGAAGGCATAAGTGACTATAAAAGAAGTTTTCTTCTCAATGAATGGTTTTTGCTTCACGTTTCCCGAGGCAAACATTTAATTATAATCTGTTTTAACCCAAAACGTAAAAAAAATTCAACTTAAAATCAATTATGAGATTATATGATCATTTAAAGGCATAAATAAAGCTTTTGAAGGCATAAGTGACTATAAAAGAAGTTTTCTTCTCAATGAATCGTTTTTGCATCACGTTTCTCGAGGTAAACATTCAATTATAATCTGTTTTAACTCAAAACGTAAAAAAATTCAACTTAAAATAAGTTATAAGATTATATAATCATTTAAAGGGAGAAATAAAACTTTTGAAGGCATAAGTGACTATAAAAGAAGTTTTCTTCTCAATGAATGGTTTTTGCTTCACGTTTCCCGAGGTAAACATTCAATTATAATCTGTTTTAACCCAAAACGTAAAAAAATTCAACTTAAAATAAGTTATAAGATTATATAATCATTTAAAGGGAGAAATAAAGCTTTTGAAGGCATAAGTGACTATAAAAGAAGTTTTCTTCTCAATGAATGGTTTTTGCTTCACGTTTCCCGAGGTAAACATTTAATTATAATCTGTTTTAACCCAAAACGTAAAAAAAATTCAACTTAAAATCAATTATGAGATTATATGATCATTTAAAGGCATAAATAAAGCTTTTGAAGGCATAAGTGACTATAAAAGAAGTTTTCTTCTCAATGAATGGTTTTTGCATCACGTTTCCCGAGGTAACCATTCAATTATAATCTGTTTTAACCCAAAACGTAAAAAAATTCAACTTAAAATAAGTTATAAGATTATATAATCATTTAAAGGGAGAAATAAAGCTTTTGAAGGCATAAGTGACTATAAAAGAAGTTTTCTTCTCAATGAATGCTTTTTCCTTCACGTTTCCCGAGGTAAACATTCAATTATAATCTGTTTTACCAAAAAATGTAAAAAAATTCAACTTAAAATCAATTATGAGATTATATGATCATTTAAAGGCATAAATAAAGCTTTTGAAGGCATAAGTGACTATAAAAGAAGTTTTCTTCTCAATGAATTGTTTTTGCATCACGTTTCTCGAGGTAAACATTCAATTATAATCTGTTTTAACCCAAAATATAAAAAAATTCAACTTAAAATAGCTTATAAGATTATATAATCATTTAAAAGGAGAAATAAAGCTTTTGAAGGCATAAGTGACTATAAAAGAAGTTTTCTTCTCAATGAATGGTTTTTGCTTCACGTTTCCCGAGGTAAACATTCAATTATAATCTGTTTTAACCCAAAACGTAAAAAAATTCAACTTAAAATAAGTTATAAGATTATATAATCATTTAAAGGGAGAAATAAAGCTTTTGAAGGCATAAGTGACTATAAAAGAAGTTTTCTTCTCAATAAATGGTTTTTGCTTCACGTTTCCCGAGGTAAACATTTAATTATAATCTGTTTTAACCCAAAACGTAAAAAAAATTCAACTTAAAATCAATTATAAGATTATATAATCATTTAAAGGGAGAAATAAAGCTTTTGAAGGCATAAGTGACTATAAAAGAAGTTTTCTTCTCAATGAATCGTTTTTGCATCACGTTTCTCGAGGTAAACATTCAATTATAATCTGTTTTAACCCAAAATGTAAAAAAATTCAACTTAAAATAAGTTATAAGATTATATAATCATTAGAAGGGAGAAATAAAGCTTTTGAAGGCATAAGTGACTATAAAAGAAGTTTTCTTCTCAATGAATCGTTTTTGCATCACGTTTCTCGAGGTAAACATTCAATTATAATCTGTTTTAACCCAAAATGTAAAAAAATTCAACTTAAAATAAGTTATAAGATTATATAATCATTTAAAGGCATAAATAAAGCTTTTGAAGGCATAAGTGACTATAAAAGAAGTTTTCTTCTCAATGAATCGTTTTTGCATCACGTTTCTCGAGGTAAACATTCAATTATAATCTGTTTTAACCCAAAATGTAAAAAAATTCAACTTAAAATCAGTTATAAGATTATATAATCATTAGAAGGGAGAAATAAAGCTTTTGAAGGCATAAGTGACTATAAAAGAAGTTTTCTTCTCAATGAATGCTTTTTCCTTCACGTTTCCCAAGGTAAACATTCAATTATAATCTGTTTTACCTAAAAATGTAAAAAAATTCAACTTAAAATCAATTATGAGATTATATGATCATTTAAAGGGAGAAATAAAGCTTTTAAAGGCATAAGTGACAATAAAAGAAGTTTTCTTCTCAATGAATGCTTTTTCCTTCACGTTTCCCAAGGTAAACATTCAATTATAATCTGTTTTACCTAAAAATGTAAAAAAATTCAACTTAAAATCAATTATGAGATTATATGATCATTTAAAGGCATAAATAAAGCTTTTGAAGGCATAAGTGACTATAAAAGAAGTTTTCTTCTCAATGAATGGTTTTTGCATCACGTTTCCCGAGGTAAACATTCAATTATAATCTGTTTTAACCCAAAACGTAAAAAAATTCAACTTAAAATAAGTTATAAGATTATACAATCATTTAAAGGGAGAAATAAAGCTTTTGAAGGCATAAGTGACTATAAAAGAAGTTTTCTTCTCAATGAATGCTTTTTCCTTCACGTTTCTCGAGGTAAACATTCAATTATAATCTGTTTTACCAAAAAATGTAAAAAAATTCAACTTAAAATCAATTATGAGATTATATGATCATTTAAAGGCATAAAAAAAGCTTTTGAAGGCATAAGTGACTATAAAAGAAGTTTTCTTCTCAATGAATTATTTTTGCATCACGTTTCTCGAGGTAAACATTCAATTATAATCTGTTTTAACCCAAAATGTAAAAAAATTCAACTTAAAATAGCTTATAAGATTATATAATCATTTAAAAGGAGAAATAAAGCTTTTGAAGGCATAAGTGACTATAAAAGAAGTTTTCTTCTCAATGAATGGTTTTTGCTTCACGTTTCCCGAGGTAAACATTCAATTATAATCTGTTTTAACCCAAAACGTAAAAAAATTCAACTTAAAATAAGTTATAAGATTATATAATCATTTAAAGGGAGAAATAAAGCTTTTGAAGGCATAAGTGACTATAAAAGAAGTTTTCTTCTCAATGAATGGTTTTTGCTTCACGTTTCCCGAGGCAAACATTTAATTATAATCTGTTTTAACCCAAAACGTAAAAAAAATTCAACTTAAAATCAATTATGAGATTATATGATCATTTAAAGGCATAAATAAAGCTTTTGAAGGCATAAGTGACTATAAAAGAAGTTTTCTTCTCAATGAATCGTTTTTGCATCACGTTTCTCGAGGTAAACATTCAATTATAATCTGTTTTAACCCAAAATGTAAAAAAATTCAACTTAAAATAAGTTATAAGATTATATAATCATTAGAAGGGAGAAATAAAGCTTTTGAAGGCATAAGTGACTATAAAAGAAGTTTTCTTCTCAATGAATGCTTTTTCCTTCACGTTTCCCAAGGTAAACATTCAATTATAATCTGTTTTACCTAAAAATGTAAAAAAATTCAACTTAAAATCAATTATGAGATTATATGATCATTTAAAGGGAGAAATAAAGCTTTTAAAGGCATAAGTGACAATAAAAGAAGTTTTCTTCTCAATGAATGCTTTTTCCTTCACGTTTCCCAAGGTAAACATTCAATTATAATCTGTTTTACCTAAAAATGTAAAAAAATTCAACTTAAAATCAATTATGAGATTATATGATCATTTAAAGGCATAAATAAAGCTTTTGAAGGCATAAGTGACTATAAAAGAAGTTTTCTTCTCAATGAATGGTTTTTGCATCACGTTTCCCGAGGTAAACATTCAATTATAATCTGTTTTAACCCAAAACGTAAAAAAATTCAACTTAAAATAAGTTATAAGATTATACAATCATTTAAAGGGAGAAATAAAGCTTTTGAAGGCATAAGTGACTATAAAAGAAGTTTTCTTCTCAATGAATGCTTTTTCCTTCACGTTTCCCGAGGTAAACATTCAATTATAATCTGTTTTACCAAAAAATGTAAAAAAATTCAACTTAAAATCAATTATGAGATTATATGATCATTTAAAGGCATAAATAAAGCTTTTGAAGGCATAAGTGACTATAAAAGAAGTTTTCTTCTCAATGAATTGTTTTTGCATCATGTTTCTCGAGGTAAACATTCAATTATAATCTGTTTTAACCCAAAATGTAAAAAAATTCAACTTAAAATAGGTTATAAGATTATATAATCATTTAAAAGGAGAAATAAAGCTTTTGAAGGCATAAGTGACTATAAAAGAAGTTTTCTTCTCAATGAATGGTTTTTGCTTCACGTTTCCCGAGGTAAACATTGAATTATAATCTGTTTTAACCCAAAACGTAAAAAAATTCAACTTAAAATAAGTTATAAGATTATATAATCATTTAAAGGGAGAAATAAAGCTTTTGAAGGCATAAGTGACTATAAAAGAAGTTTTCTTCTCAATATATGGTTTTTGCTTCACGTTTCCCGAGGTAAACATTTAATTATAATCTGTTTTAACCCAAAACGTAAAAAAAATTCAACTTAAAATCAATTATGAGATTATATGATCATTTAAAGGCATAAATAAAGCTTTTGAAGGCATAAGTGACTATAAAAGAAGTTTTCTTCTCAATGAATCGTTTTTGCATCACGTTTCTCGAGGTAAACATTCAATTATAATCTGTTTTAACCCAAAATGTAAAAAAATTCAACTTAAAATAAGTTATAAGATTATATAATCATTTAAAGGGAGAAATAAAGCTTTTGAAGGCATAAGTGACAATAAAAGAAGTTTTCTTCTCAATGAATGCTTTTTCCTTCACGTTTCCCAAGGTAAACATTCAATTATAATCTGTTTTACCTAAAAATGTAAAAAAATTCAACTTAAAATCAATTATGAGATTATATGATCATTTGAAGGCATAAATAAAGCTTTTGAAGGCATAAGTGACTATAAAAGAAGTTTTCTTCTCAATGAATGGTTTTTGCATCACGTTTCCCGAGGTAAACATTCAATTATAATCTGTTTTAACCCAAAACGTAAAAAAATTCAACTTAAAATAAGTTATAAGATTATATAATCATTTAAAGGGAGAAATAAAGCTTTTGAAGGCATAAGTGACTATAAAAGATGTTTTCTTCTCAATGAATGGTTTTTCCTTCACGTTTCCCGAGGTAAACATTCAATTATAATCTGTTTTACCAAAAAATGTAAAAAAATTCAACTTAAAATAAGTTATAAGATTATATAATCATTTAAAGGGAGAAATAAAGCTTTTGAAGGCATAAGTGACAATAAAAGAAGTTTTCTTCTCAATGAATGCTTTATCCTTCACGTTTCCCAAGATAAACATTCAATTAGAATCTGTTTTACCTAAAAATGTAAAAAAATTCAACTTAAAATCAATTATGAGATTATATGATCATTTAAAGGCATAAATAAAGCTTTTGAAGGCATAAGTGACTATAAAAGAAGTTTTCTTCTCAATGAATCGTTTTTGCATCACGTTTCCCGAGGTAAATATTCAATTATAATCTGTTTTAACCCAAAACGTAAAAAAATTCAACTTAAAATAAGTTATAAGATTATATAATCATTTAAAGGGAGAAATAAAGCTTTTGAAGGCATAAGTGACTATAAAAGAAGTTTTCTTCTCAATGAATGCTTTTTCCTTCACGTTTCCCGAGGTAAACATTCAATTATAATCTGTTTTACCAAAAAATGTATAAAAATTCAACTTAAAATCAATTATGAGAATATATGATCATTTAAAGGCATAAATAAAGCTTTTGAAGGCATAAGTGACTATAAAAGAAGTTTTCTTCTCAATGAATTGTTTTTGCATCACGTTTCTCGAGGTAAACATTCAATTATAATCTGTTTTAACCCAAAATGTAAAAAAATTCAACTTAAAATAGGTTATAAGATTATATAATCATTTAAAAGGAGAAATAAAGCTTTTGAAGGCATAAGTGACTATAAAAGAAGTTTTCTTCTCAATGAATGGTTTTTGCTTCACGTTTCCCGAGGTTAACATTCAATTATAATCTGTTTTAACCCAAAACGTAAAAAAATTCAACTTAAAATAAGTTATAAGATTATATAATCATTTAAAGGGAGAAATAAAGCTTTTGAAGGCATAAGTGACTATAAAAGAAGTTTTCTTCTCAATGAATGGTTTTTGCTTCACGTTTCCCGAGATAAACATTTAATTATAATCTGTTTTAACCCAAAACGTAAAAAAAATTCAACTTAAAATCAATTATGAGATTATATGATCATTTAAAGGCATAAATAAAGCTTTTGAAGGCATAAGTGACTATAAAAGAAGTTTTCTTCTCAATGAATCGTTTTTGCATCACGTTTCTCGAGGTAAACATTCAATTATAATCTGTTTTAACCCAAAATGTAAAAAAATTCAACTTAAAATAAGTTATAAGATTATATAATCATTTAAAGGGAGAAATAAAGCTTTTGAAGGCATAAGTGACTATAAAAGAAGTTTTCTTCTCAATGAATGCTTTTTCCTTCACGTTTCCCAAGGTAAACATTCAATTATAATCTGTTTTACCTAAAAATGTAAAAAAATTCAACTTAAAATCAATTATGAGATTATATGATCATTTAAAGGGAGAAATAAAGCTTTTAAAGGCATAAGTGACAATAAAAGAAGTTTTCTTCTCAATGAATGCTTTTTCCTTCACGTTTCCCAAGGTAAACATTCAATTATAATCTGTTTTACCTAAAAATGTAAAAAAATTCAACTTAAAATCAATTATGAGATTATATGATCATTTAAAGGCATAAATAAAGCTTTTGAAGGCATAAGTGACTATAAAAGAAGTTTTCTTCTCAATGAATGGTTTTTGCATCACGTTTCCCGAGGTAAACATTCAATTATAATCTGTTTTAACCCAAAACGTAAAAAAATTCAACTTAAAATAAGTTATAAGATTATACAATCATTTAAAGGGAGAAATAAAGCTTTTGAAGGCATAAGTGACTATAAAAGAAGTTTTCTTCTCAATGAATGCTTTTTCCTTCACGTTTCCCGAGGTAAACATTCAATTATAATCTGTTTTACCAAAAAATGTAAAAAAATTCAACTTAAAATCAATTATGAGATTATATGATCATTTAAAGGCATAAAAAAAGCTTTTGAAGGCATAAGTGACTATAAAAGAAGTTTTCTTCTCAATGAATTATTTTTGCATCACGTTTCTCGAGGTAAACATTCAATTATAATCTGTTTTAACCCAAAATGTAAAAAAATTCAACTTAAAATAGCTTATAAGATTATATAATCATTTAAAAGGAGAAATAAAGCTTTTGAAGGCATAAGTGACTATTAAAGAAGTTTTCTTCTCAATGAATGGTTTTTGCTTCACGTTTCCCGAGGTAAACATTCAATTATAATCTGTTTTAACCCAAAACGTAAAAAAATTCAACTTAAAATAAGTTATAAGATTATATAATCATTTAAAGGGAGAAATAAAGCTTTTGAAGGCATAAGTGACTATAAAAGAAGTTTTCTTCTCAATGAATCGTTTTTGCATCACGTTTCCCGAGGTAAATATTCAATTATAATCTGTTTTAACCCAAAACGTAAAAAAATTCAACTTAAAATAAGTTATAAGATTATATAATCATTTAAAGGGAGAAATAAAGCTTTTGAAGGCATAAGTGACTATAAAAGAAGTTTTCTTCTCAATGAATGCTTTTTCCTTCACGTTTCCCGAGGTAAACATTCAATTATAATCTGTTTTAACCCAAAACGTAAAAAAATTCAACTTAAAATAAGTTATAAGATTATATAATCATTTAAAGGGAGAAATAAAGCTTTTGAAGGCATAAGTGACTATAAAAGAAGTTTTCTTCTCAATGAATGCTTTTTCCTTCACGTTTCCCGAGGTAAACATTCAATTATAATATGTTTTACCAAAAAATGTAAAAATATTCAACTTAAAATCAATTATGAGATTATATGATCATTTAAAGGCATAAATAAAGCTTTTGAAGGCATAAGTGACTATAAAAGAAGTTTTCTTCTCAATGAATTGTTTTTGCATCATGTTTCTCGAGGTAAACATTCAATTATAATCTGTTTTAACCCAAAATGTAAAAAAATTCAACTTAAAATAGGTTATAAGATTATATAATCATTTAAAAGGAGAAATAAAGCTTTTGAAGGCATAAGTGACTATAAAAGAAGTTTTCTTCTCAATGAATGGTTTTTGCTTCACGTTTCCCGAGGTAAACATTGAATTATAATCTGTTTTAACCCAAAACGTAAAAAAATTCAACTTAAAATAAGTTATAAGATTATATAATCATTTAAAGGGAGAAATAAAGCTTTTGAAGGCATAAGTGACTATAAAAGAAGTTTTCTTCTCAATGAATGCTTTTTCCTTCACGTTTCCCGAGGTAAACATTCAATTATAATATGTTTTACCAAAAAATGTAAAAATATTCAACTTAAAATCAATTATGAGATTATATGATCATTTAAAGGCATAAATAAAGCTTTTGAAGGCATAAGTGACTATAAAAGAAGTTTTCTTCTCAATGAATTGTTTTTGCATCATGTTTCTCGAGGTAAACATTCAATTATAATCTGTTTTAACCCAAAATGTAAAAAAATTCAACTTAAAATAGGTTATAAGATTATATAATCATTTAAAAGGAGAAATAAAGCTTTTGAAGGCATAAGTGACTATAAAAGAAGTTTTCTTCTCAATGAATGGTTTTTGCTTCACGTTTCCCGAGGTAAACATTCAATTATAATCTTTTTTAACCCAAAACGTAAAAAAATTCAACTTAAAATAAGTTATAAGATTATATAATCATTTAAAGGGAGAAATAAAGCTTTTGAAGGCATAAGTGACTATAAAAGAAGTTTTCTTCTCAATATATGGTTTTTGCTTCACGTTTCCCGAGGTAAACATTTAATTATAATCTGTTTTAACCCAAAACGTAAAAAAAATTCAACTTAAAATCAATTATGAGATTATATGATCATTTAAAGGCATAAATAAAGCTTTTGAAGGCATAAGTGACTATAAAAGAAGTTTTCTTCTCAATGAATCGTTTTTGCATCACGTTTCTCGAGGTAAACATTCAATTATAATCTGTTTTAACCCAAAATGTAAAAAAATTCAACTTAAAATAAGTTATAAGATTATATAATCATTTAAAGGGAGAAATAAAGCTTTTGAAGGCATAAGTGACAATAAAAGAAGTTTTCTTCTCAATGAATGCTTTTTCCTTCACGTTTCCCAAGGTAAACATTCAATTATAATCTGTTTTACCTAAAAATGTAAAAAAATTCAACTTAAAATCAATTATGAGATTATATGATCATTTGAAGGCATAAATAAAGCTTTTGAAGGCATAAGTGACTATAAAAGAAGTTTTCTTCTCAATGAATGGTTTTTGCATCACGTTTCCCGAGGTAAACATTCAATTATAATCTGTTTTAACCCAAAACGTAAAAAAATTCAACTTAAAATAAGTTATAAGATTATATAATCATTTAAAGGGAGAAATAAAGCTTTTGAAGGCATAAGTGACTATAAAAGATGTTTTCTTCTCAATGAATGGTTTTTCCTTCACGTTTCCCGAGGTAAACATTCAATTATAATCTGTTTTACCAAAAAATGTAAAAAAATTCAACTTAAAATAAGTTATAAGATTATATAATCATTTAAAGGGAGAAATAAAGCTTTTGAAGGCATAAGTGACAATAAAAGAAGTTTTCTTCTCAATGAATGCTTTATCCTTCACGTTTCCCAAGATAAACATTCAATTAGAATCTGTTTTACCTAAAAATGTAAAAAAATTCAACTTAAAATCAATTATGAGATTATATGATCATTTAAAGGCATAAATAAAGCTTTTGAAGGCATAAGTGACTATAAAAGAAGTTTTCTTCTCAATGAATCGTTTTTGCATCACGTTTCCCGAGGTAAATATTCAATTATAATCTGTTTTAACCCAAAACGTAAAAAAATTCAACTTAAAATAAGTTATAAGATTATATAATCATTTAAAGGGAGAAATAAAGCTTTTGAAGGCATAAGTGACTATAAAAGAAGTTTTCTTCTCAATGAATGCTTTTTCCTTCACGTTTCCCGAGGTAAACATTCAATTATAATCTGTTTTACCAAAAAATGTATAAAAATTCAACTTAAAATCAATTATGAGAATATATGATCATTTAAAGGCATAAATAAAGCTTTTGAAGGCATAAGTGACTATAAAAGAAGTTTTCTTCTCAATGAATTGTTTTTGCATCACGTTTCTCGAGGTAAACATTCAATTATAATCTGTTTTAACCCAAAATGTAAAAAAATTCAACTTAAAATAGGTTATAAGATTATATAATCATTTAAAAGGAGAAATAAAGCTTTTGAAGGCATAAGTGACTATAAAAGAAGTTTTCTTCTCAATGAATGGTTTTTGCTTCACGTTTCCCGAGGTTAACATTCAATTATAATCTGTTTTAACCCAAAACGTAAAAAAATTCAACTTAAAATAAGTTATAAGATTATATAATCATTTAAAGGGAGAAATAAAGCTTTTGAAGGCATAAGTGACTATAAAAGAAGTTTTCTTCTCAATGAATGGTTTTTGCTTCACGTTTCCCGAGATAAACATTTAATTATAATCTGTTTTAACCCAAAACGTAAAAAAAATTCAACTTAAAATCAATTATGAGATTATATGATCATTTAAAGGCATAAATAAAGCTTTTGAAGGCATAAGTGACTATAAAAGAAGTTTTCTTCTCAATGAATCGTTTTTGCATCACGTTTCTCGAGGTAAACATTCAATTATAATCTGTTTTAACCCAAAATGTAAAAAAATTCAACTTAAAATAAGTTATAAGATTATATAATCATTTAAAGGGAGAAATAAAGCTTTTGAAGGCATAAGTGACTATAAAAGAAGTTTTCTTCTCAATGAATGCTTTTTCCTTCACGTTTCCCAAGGTAAACATTCAATTATAATCTGTTTTACCTAAAAATGTAAAAAAATTCAACTTAAAATCAATTATGAGATTATATGATCATTTAAAGGGAGAAATAAAGCTTTTAAAGGCATAAGTGACAATAAAAGAAGTTTTCTTCTCAATGAATGCTTTTTCCTTCACGTTTCCCAAGGTAAACATTCAATTATAATCTGTTTTACCTAAAAATGTAAAAAAATTCAACTTAAAATCAATTATGAGATTATATGATCATTTAAAGGCATAAATAAAGCTTTTGAAGGCATAAGTGACTATAAAAGAAGTTTTCTTCTCAATGAATGGTTTTTGCATCACGTTTCCCGAGGTAAACATTCAATTATAATCTGTTTTAACCCAAAACGTAAAAAAATTCAACTTAAAATAAGCTATAAGATTATACAATCATTTAAAGGGAGAAATAAAGCTTTTGAAGGCATAAGTGACTATAAAAGAAGTTTTCTTCTCAATGAATGCTTTTTCCTTCACGTTTCCCGAGGTAAACATTCAATTATAATCTGTTTTACCAAAAAATGTAAAAAAATTCAACTTAAAATCAATTATGAGATTATATGATCATTTAAAGGCATAAAAAAAGCTTTTGAAGGCATAAGTGACTATAAAAGAAGTTTTCTTCTCAATGAATTATTTTTGCATCACGTTTCTCGAGGTAAACATTCAATTATAATCTGTTTTAACCCAAAATGTAAAAAAATTCAACTTAAAATAGCTTATAAGATTATATAATCATTTAAAAGGAGAAATAAAGCTTTTGAAGGCATAAGTGACTATTAAAGAAGTTTTCTTCTCAATGAATGGTTTTTGCTTCACGTTTCCCGAGGTAAACATTCAATTATAATCTGTTTTAACCCAAAACGTAAAAAAATTCAACTTAAAATAAGTTATAAGATTATATAATCATTTAAAGGGAGAAATAAAGCTTTTGAAGGCATAAGTGACTATAAAAGAAGTTTTCTTCTCAATGAATCGTTTTTGCATCACGTTTCCCGAGGTAAATATTCAATTATAATCTGTTTTAACCCAAAACGTAAAAAAATTCAACTTAAAATAAGTTATAAGATTATATAATCATTTAAAGGGAGAAATAAAGCTTTTGAAGGCATAAGTGACTATAAAAGAAGTTTTCTTCTCAATGAATGCTTTTTCCTTCACGTTTCCCGAGGTAAACATTCAATTATAATCTGTTTTAACCCAAAACGTAAAAAAATTCAACTTAAAATAAGTTATAAGATTATATAATCATTTAAAGGGAGAAATAAAGCTTTTGAAGGCATAAGTGACTATAAAAGAAGTTTTCTTCTCAATGAATGCTTTTTCCTTCACGTTTCCCGAGGTAAACATTCAATTATAATATGTTTTACCAAAAAATGTAAAAATATTCAACTTAAAATCAATTATGAGATTATATGATCATTTAAAGGCATAAATAAAGCTTTTGAAGGCATAAGTGACTATAAAAGAAGTTTTCTTCTCAATGAATTGTTTTTGCATCATGTTTCTCGAGGTAAACATTCAATTATAATCTGTTTTAACCCAAAATGTAAAAAAATTCAACTTAAAATAGGTTATAAGATTATATAATCATTTAAAAGGAGAAATAAAGCTTTTGAAGGCATAAGTGACTATAAAAGAAGTTTTCTTCTCAATGAATGGTTTTTGCTTCACGTTTCCCGAGGTAAACATTGAATTATAATCTGTTTTAACCCAAAACGTAAAAAAATTCAACTTAAAATAAGTTATAAGATTATATAATCATTTAAAGGGAGAAATAAAGCTTTTGAAGGCATAAGTGACTATAAAAGAAGTTTTCTTCTCAATATATGGTTTTTGCTTCACGTTTCCCGAGGTAAACATTTAATTATAATCTGTTTTAACCCAAAACGTAAAAAAAATTCAACTTAAAATCAATTATGAGATTATATGATCATTTAAAGGCATAAATAAAGCTTTTGAAGGCATAAGTGACTATAAAAGAAGTTTTCTTCTCAATGAATCGTTTTTGCATCACGTTTCTCGAGGTAAACATTCAATTATAATCTGTTTTAACCCAAAATGTAAAAAAATTCAACTTAAAATAAGTTATAAGATTATATAATCATTTAAAGGGAGAAATAAAGCTTTTGAAGGCATAAGTGACAATAAAAGAAGTTTTCTTCTCAATGAATGCTTTTTCCTTCACGTTTCCCAAGGTAAACATTCAATTATAATCTGTTTTACCTAAAAATGTAAAAAAATTCAACTTAAAATCAATTATGAGATTATATGATCATTTGAAGGCATAAATAAAGCTTTTGAAGGCATAAGTGACTATAAAAGAAGTTTGCTTCTCAATGAATGGTTTTTGCATCACGTTTCCCGAGGTAAACATTCAATTATAATCTGTTTTAACCCAAAACGTAAAAAAATTCAACTTAAAATAAGTTATAAGATTATATAATCATTTAAAGGGAGAAATAAAGCTTTTGAAGGCATAAGTGACTATAAAAGAAGTTTTCTTCTCAATGAATGCTTTTTCCTTCACGTTTCCCGAGGTAAACATTCAATTATAATCTGTTTTACCAAAAAATGTAAAAAAATTCAACTTAAAATAAGTTATAAGATTATATAATCATTTAAAGGGAGAAATAAAGCTTTTGAAGGCATAAGTGACAATAAAAGAAGTTTTCTTCTCAATGAATGCTTTATCCTTCACGTTTCCCAAGATAAACATTCAATTATAATCTGTTTTACCTAAAAATGTAAAAAAATTCAACTTAAAATCAATTATGAGATTATATGATCATTTAAAGGCATAAATAAAGCTTTTGAAGGCATAAGTGACTATAAAAGAAGTTTTCTTCTCAATGAATCGTTTTTGCATCACGTTTCCCGAGGTAAATATTCAATTATAATCTGTTTTAACCCAAAACGTAAAAAAATTCAACTTAAAATAAGTTATAAGATTATATAATCATTTAAAGGGAGAAATAAAGCTTTTGAAGGCATAAGTGACTATAAAAGAAGTTTTCTTCTCAATGAATGCTTTTTCCTTCACGTTTCCCGAGGTAAACATTCAATTATAATCTGTTTTACCAAAAAATGTAAAAAAATTCAACTTAAAATCAATTATGAGATTATATGATCATTTAAAGGCATAAATAAAGCTTTTGAAGGCATAAGTGACTATAAAAGAAGTTTTCTTCTCAATGAATTGTTTTTGCATCACGTTTCTCGAGGTAAACATTCAATTATAATCTGTTTTAACCCAAAATGTAAAAAAATTCAACTTAAAATAGGTTATAAGATTATATAATCATTTAAAAGGAGAAATAAAGCTTTTGAAGGCATAAGTGACTATAAAAGAAGTTTTCTTATCAATGAATGGTTTTTGCTTCACGTTTCCCGAGGTAAACATTCAATTATAATCTGTTTTAACCCAAAACGTAAAAAAATTCAACTTAAAATAAGTTATAAGATTATATAATCATTTAAAGGGAGAAATAAAGCTTTTGAAGGCATAAGTGACTATAAAAGAAGTTTTCTTCTCAATGAATCGTTTTTGCATCACGTTTCCCGAGGTAAATATTCAATTATAATCTGTTTTAACCCAAAACGTAAAAAAATTCAACTTAAAATAAGTTATAAGATTATATAATCATTTAAAGGGAGAAATAAAGCTTTTGAAGGCATAAGTGACTATAAAAGAAGTTTTCTTCTCAATGAATGCTTTTTCCTTCACGTTTCCCGAGGTAAACATTCAATTATAATCTGTTTTAACCCAAAACGTAAAAAAATTCAACTTAAAATAAGTTATAAGATTATATAATCATTTAAAGGGAGAAATAAAGCTTTTGAAGGCATAAGTGACTATAAAAGAAGTTTTCTTCTCAATATATGGTTTTTGCTTCACGTTTCCCGAGGTAAACATTTAATTATAATCTGTTTTAACCCAAAACGTAAAAAAAATTCAACTTAAAATCAATTATGAGATTATATGATCATTTAAAGGCATAAATAAAGCTTTTGAAGGCATAAGTGACTATAAAAGAAGTTTTCTTCTCAATGAATCGTTTTTGCATCACGTTTCTCGAGGTAAACATTCAATTATAATCTGTTTTAACCCAAAATGTAAAAAAATTCAACTTAAAATAAGTTATAAGATTATATAATCATTTAAAGGGAGAAATAAAGCTTTTGAAGGCATAAGTGACTATAAAAGAAGTTTTCTTCTTAATGAATGCTTTTTCCTTCACGTTTCCCAAGGTAAACATTCAATTATAATCTGTTTTACCTAAAAATGTAAAAAAATTCAACTTAAAATCAATTATGAGATTATATGATCATTTAAAGGCATAAATAAAGCTTTTGAAGGCATAAGTGACTATAAAAGAAGTTTTCTTCTCAATGAATGGTTTTTGCATCACGTTTCCCGAGGTAAACATTCAATTATAATCTGTTTTAACCCAAAACGTAAAAAAAATCAACTTAAAATAAGTTATAAGATTATATAATCATTTAAAGGGAGAAATAAAGCTTTTGAAGGCATAAGTGACTATAAAAGAAGTTTTCTTCTCAATGAATGGTTTTTCCTTCACGTTTCTCGAGGTACACATTCAATTATAATCTTTTATAACCCAAAATGTAAAAAAAATTCAACTTAAAATCAATTATGAGATTATATGATCATTTAAAGGCATAAATAAAGCTTTTGAAGGCATAAGTGACTATAAAAGAAGTTTTCTTCTCAATGAATGGTTTTTGCATCATGTTTCCCGAGGTAAACATTCAATTATAATCTGTTTTAACCCAAAACGTAAAAAAATTCAACTTAAAATAAGTTATAAGATTATATAATCATTTAAAGGGAGAAATAAAGCTTTTGAAGGCATAAGTGACTATAAAAGAAGTTTTCTTCTCAATGAATGGTTTTTCCTTCACATTTCTCGAGGTACACATTCAATTATAATCTTTTATAACCCAAAATGTAAAAAAAATTCAACTTAAAATCAATTATGAGATTATATGATCATTTAAAGGCATAAATAAAGCTTTTGAAGGCATAAGTGACTATAAAAGAAGTTTTCTTCTCAATGAATGGTTTTTGCTTCACGTTTCCCGAGGTAAACATTCAATTATAATCTGTTTTAACCCAAAACGTAAAAAAATTCAACTTAAAATAAGTTATAAGATTATATAATCATTTAAAGGGAGAAATAAAGCTTTTGAAGGCATAAGTGACTATAAAAGAAGTTTTCTTCTCAATGAATGCTTTTTCCTTCACGTTTCCCGAGGTAAACATTCAATTATAATCTGTTTTACCAAAAAATGTAAAAAAATTCAACTTAAAATAAGTTATAAGATTATATAATCATTTAAAGGGAGAAATAAAGCTTTTGAAGGCATAAGTGACAATAAAAGAAGTTTTCTTCTCAATGAATGCTTTATCCTTCACGTTTCCCAAGATAAACATTCAATTATAATCTGTTTTACCTAAAAATGTAAAAAAATTCAACTTAAAATCAATTATGAGATTATATGATCATTTAAAGGCATAAATAAAGCTTTTGAAGGCATAAGTGACTATAAAAGAAGTTTTCTTCTCAATGAATCGTTTTTGCATCACGTTTCCCGAGGTAAATATTCAATTATAATCTGTTTTAACCCAAAACGTAAAAAAATTCAACTTAAAATAAGTTATAAGATTATATAATCATTTAAAGGGAGAAATAAAGCTTTTGAAGGCATAAGTGACTATAAAAGAAGTTTTCTTCTCAATGAATGCTTTTTCCTTCACGTTTCCCGAGGTAAACATTTAATTATAATCTGTTTTAACCCAAAACGTAAAAAAAATTCAACTTAAAATCAATTATGAGATTATATGATCATTTAAAGGCATAAATAAAGCTTTTGAAGGCATAAGTGACTATAAAAGAAGTTTTCTTCTCAATGAATCGTTTTTGCATCACGTTTCTCGAGGTAAACATTCAATTATAATCTGTTTTAACCCAAAATGTAAAAAAATTCAACTTAAAATAGGTTATAAGATTATATAATCATTTAAAAGGAGAAATAAAGCTTTTGAAGGCATAAGTGACTATAAAAGAAGTTTTCTTCTCAATGAATGGTTTTTGCTTCACGTTTCCCGAGGTAAACATTCAATTATAATCTTTTTTAACCCAAAACGTAAAAAAATTCAACTTAAAATAAGTTATAAGATTATATAATCATTTAAAGGGAGAAATAAAGCTTTTGAAGGCATAAGTGACTATAAAAGAAGTTTTCTTCTCAATATATGGTTTTTGCTTCACGTTTCCCGAGGTAAACATTTAATTATAATCTGTTTTAACCCAAAACGTAAAAAAAATTCAACTTAAAATCAATTATGAGATTATATGATCATTTAAAGGCATAAATAAAGCTTTTGAAGGCATAAGTGACTATAAAAGAAGTTTTCTTCTCAATGAATCGTTTTTGCATCACGTTTCTCGAGGTAAACATTCAATTATAATCTGTTTTAACCCAAAATGTAAAAAAATTCAACTTAAAATAAGTTATAAGATTATATAATCATTTAAAGGGAGAAATAAAGCTTTTGAAGGCATAAGTGACAATAAAAGAAGTTTTCTTCTCAATGAATGCTTTTTCCTTCACGTTTCCCAAGGTAAACATTCAATTATAATCTGTTTTACCTAAAAATGTAAAAAAATTCAACTTAAAATCAATTATGAGATTATATGATCATTTGAAGGCATAAATAAAGCTTTTGAAGGCATAAGTGACTATAAAAGAAGTTTTCTTCTCAATGAATGGTTTTTGCATCACGTTTCCCGAGGTAAACATTCAATTATAATCTGTTTTAACCCAAAACGTAAAAAAATTCAACTTAAAATAAGTTATAAGATTATATAATCATTTAAAGGGAGAAATAAAGCTTTTGAAGGCATAAGTGACTATAAAAGAAGTTTTCTTCTCAATGAATGCTTTTTCCTTCACGTTTCCCGAGGTAAACATTCAATTATAATCTGTTTTACCAAAAAATGTAAAAAAATTCAACTTAAAATAAGTTATAAGATTATATAATCATTTAAAGGGAGAAATAAAGCTTTTGAAGGCATAAGTGACAATAAAAGAAGTTTTCTTCTCAATGAATGCTTTATCCTTCACGTTTCCCAAGATAAACATTCAATTATAATCTGTTTTACCTAAAAATGTAAAAAAATTCAACTTAAAATCAATTATGAGATTATATGATCATTTAAAGGCATAAATAAAGCTTTTGAAGGCATAAGTGACTATAAAAGAAGTTTTCTTCTCAATGAATCGTTTTTGCATCACGTTTCCCGAGGTAAATATTCAATTATAATCTGTTTTAACCCAAAACGTAAAAAAATTCAACTTAAAATAGGTTATAAGATTATATAATCATTTAAAGGGAGAAATAAAGCTTTTGAAGGCATAAGTGACTATAAAAGAAGTTTTCTTCTCAATGAATGCTTTTTCCTTCACGTTTCCCGAGGTACACATTCAATTATAATCTGTTTTACCAAAAAATGTAAAAAAATTCAACTTAAAATCAATTATGAGATTATATGATCATTTAAAGGCATAAATAAAGCTTTTGAAGGCATAAGTGACTATAAAAGAAGTTTTCTTCTCAATGAATCGTTTTTGCATCACGTTTCTCGAGGTAAACATTCAATTATAATCTGTTTTAACCCAAAATGTAAAAAAATTCAACTTAAAATAGGTTATAAGATTATATAATCATTTAAAAGGAGAAATAAAGCTTTTGAAGGCATAAGTGACTATAAAAGAAGTTTTCTTCTCAATGAATGGTTTTTGCTTCACGTTTCCCGAGGTAAACATTCAATTATAATCTGTTTTAACCCAAAACGTAAAAAAATTCAACTTAAAATAAGTTATAAGATTATATAATCATTTAAAGGGAGAAATAAAGCTTTTGAAGGCATAAGTGACTATAAAAGAAGTTTCCTTCTCAATAAATGGTTTTTGCTTCACGTTTCCCGAGGTAAACATTTAATTATAATCTGTTTTAACCCAAAACGTAAAAAAAATTCAACTTAAAATCAATTATGAGATTATATGACCATTTAAAGGCATAAATAAAGCTTTTGAAGGCATAAGTGACTATAAAAGAAGTTTTCTTCTCAATGAATCGTTTTTGCATCACGTTTCTCGAGGTAAACATTCAATTATAATATGTTTTAACCCAAAATGTAAAAAAATTCAACTTAAAATAAGTTATAAGATTATATAATCATTTAAAGGGAGAAATAAAGCTTTTGAAGGCATAAGTGACAATAAAAGAAGTTTTCTTCTCAATGAATGCTTTTTCCTTCACGTTTCCCAAGGTAAACATTCAATTATAATCTGTTTTACCTAAAAATGTAAAAAAATTCAACTTAAAATCAATTATGAGATTATATGATCATTTAAAGGCATAAATAAAGCTTTTGAAGGCATAAGTGACTATAAAAGAAGTTTTCTTCTCAATGAATGGTTTTTGCATCACGTTTCCCGAGGTAAACATTCAATTATAATCTGTTTTAACCCAAAACGTAAAAAAATTCAACTTAAAATAAGTTATAAGATTATATAATCATTTAAAGGGAGAAATAAAGCTTTTGAAGGCATAAGTGACTATAAAAGAAGTTTTCTTCTCAATGAATGCTTTTTCCTTCACGTTTCCCGAGGTAAACATTCAATTATAATCTGTTTTACCAAAAAATGTAAAAAAATTCAACTTAAAATCAATTATGAGATTATATGATCATTTAAAGGCATAAATAAAGCTTTTGAAGGCATAAGTGACTATAAAAGAAGTTTTCTTCTCAATGAATTGTTTTTGCATCACGTTTCTCGAGGTAAACATTCAATTATAATCTGTTTTAACCCAAAATGTAAAAAAATTCAACTTAAAATAGGTTATAAGATTATATAATCATTTAAAAGGAGAAATAAAGCTTTTGAAGGCATAAGTGACTATAAAAGAAGTTTTCTTCTCAATGAATGGTTTTTGCTTCACGTTTCCCGAGGTAAACATTCAATTATAATCTGTTTTAACCCAAAACGTAAAAAAATTCAACTTAAAATAAGTTATAAGATTATATAATCATTTAAAGGGAGAAATAAAGCTTTTGAAGGCATAAGTGACTATAAAAGAAGTTTTCTTCTCAATGAATGGTTTTTGCTTCACGTTTCCCGAGGTAAACATTTAATTATAATCTGTTTTAACCCAAAACGTAAAAAAAATTCAACTTAAAATCAATTATGAGATTATATGATCATTTAAAGGCATAAATAAAGCTTTTGAAGGCATAAGTGACTATAAAAGAAGTTTTCTTCTCAATGAATCGTTTTTGCATCACGTTTCTCGAGGTAAACATTCAATTATAATCTGTTTTAACCCAAAATGTAAAAAAATTCAACTTAAAATAAGTTATAAGATTATATAATCATTTAAAGGGAGAAATAAAGCTTTTGAAGGCATAAGTGACTATAAAAGAAGTTTTCTTCTCAATGAATGCTTTTTCCTTCACGTTTCCCAAGGTAAACATTCAATTATAATCTGTTTTACCTAAAAATGTAAAAAAATTCAACTTAAAATCAATTATGAGATTATATGATCATTTAAAGGGAGAAATAAAGCTTTTAAAGGCATAAGTGACAATAAAAGAAGTTTTCTTCTCAATGAATGCTTTTTCCTTCACGTTTCCCAAGGTAAACATTCAATTATAATCTGTTTTACCTAAAAATGTAAAAAAATTTAACTTAAAATCAATTATGAGATTATATGATCATTTAAAGGCATAAATAAAGCTTTTGAAGGCATAAGTGACTATAAAAGAAGTTTTCTTCTCAATGAATGGTTTTTGCATCACGTTTCCCGAGGTAAACATTCAATTATAATCTGTTTTAACCCAAAACGTAAAAAAATTCAACTTAAAATAAGTTATAAGATTATACAATCATTTAAAGGGAGAAATAAAGCTTTTGAAGGCATAAGTGACTATAAAAGAAGTTTTCTTCTCAATGAATGGTTTTTGCTTCACGTTTCCCGAGGTAAACATTCAATTATAATCTGTTTTAACCCAAAACGTAAAAAAATTCAACTTAAAATAAGTTATAAGATTATATAATCATTTAAAGGGAGAAATAAAGCTTTTGAAGGCATAAGTGACTATAAAAGAAGTTTTCTTCTCAATGAATGGTTTTTGCTTCACGTTTCCCGAGGTAAACATTTAATTATAATCTGTTTTAACCCAAAACGTAAAAAAAATTCAACTTAAAATCAATTATGAGATTATATGATCATTTAAAGGCATAAATAAAGCTTTTGAAGGCATAAGTGACTATAAAAGAAGTTTTCTTCTCAATGAATCGTTTTTGCATCACGTTTCTCGAGGTAAACATTCAATTATAATCTGTTTTAACCCAAAATGTAAAAAAATTCAACTTAAAATAAGTTATAAGATTATATAATCATTTAAAGGGAGAAATAAAGCTTTTGAAGGCATAAGTGACTATAAAAGAAGTTTTCTTCTCAATGAATGCTTTTTCCTTCACGTTTCCCAAGGTAAACATTCAATTATAATCTGTTTTACCTAAAAATGTAAAAAAATTCAACTTAAAATCAATTATGAGATTATATGATCATTTAAAGGGAGAAATAAAGCTTTTAAAGGCATAAGTGACAATAAAAGAAGTTTTCTTCTCAATGAATGCTTTTTCCTTCACGTTTCCCAAGGTAAACATTCAATTATAATCTGTTTTACCTAAAAATGTAAAAAAATTCAACTTAAAATCAATTATGAGATTATATGATCATTTAAAGGCATAAATAAAGCTTTTGAAGGCATAAGTGACTATAAAAGAAGTTTTCTTCTCAATGAATGGTTTTTGCATCACGTTTCCCGAGGTAAACATTCAATTATAATCTGTTTTAACCCAAAACGTAAAAAAATTCAACTTAAAATAAGTTATAAGATTATACAATCATTTAAAGGGAGAAATAAAGCTTTTGAAGGCATAAGTGACTATAAAAGAAGTTTTCTTCTCAATGAATGCTTTTTCCTTCACGTTTCCCGAGGTAAACATTCAATTATAATCTGTTTTACTAAAAAATGTAAAAAAATTCAACTTCAAATCAATTATGAGATTATATGATCATTTAAAGGCATAAAAAAAGCTTTTGAAGGCATAAGTGACTATAAAAGAAGTTTTCTTCTCAATGAATTATTTTTGCATCACGTTTCTCGAGGTAAACATTCAATTATAATCTGTTTTAACCCAAAATGTAAAAAAATTCAACTTAAAATAGCTTATAAGATTATATAATCATTTAAATGGAGAAATAAAGCTTTTGAAGGCATAAGTGACTATAAAAGAAGTTTTCTTCTCAATGAATGGTTTTTGCTTCACGTTTCCCGAGGTAAACATTCAATTATAATCTGTTTTAACCCAAAACGTAAAAAAATTCAACTTAAAATAAGTTATAAGATTATATAATCATTTAAAGGGAGAAATAAAGCTTTTGAAGGCATAAGTGACTATAAAAGAAGTTTTCTTCTCAATGAATGGTTTTTGCTTCACGTTTCCCGAGGCAAACATTTAATTATAATCTGTTTTAACCCAAAACGTAAAAAAAATTCAACTTAAAATCAATTATGAGATTATATGATCATTTAAAGGCATAAATAAAGCTTTTGAAGGCATAAGTGACTATAAAAGAAGTTTTCTTCTCAATGAATCGTTTTTGCATCACGTTTCTCGAGGTAAACATTCAATTATAATCTGTTTTAACCCAAAACGTAAAAAAATTCAACTTAAAATAAGTTATAAGATTATATAATCATTTAAAGGGAGAAATAAAACTTTTAAAGGCATAAGTGACTATAAAAGAAGTTTTCTTCTCAATGAATGCTTTTTCCTTCACGTTTCCCGAGGTAAACATTCAATTATAATCTGTTTTACCAAAAAATGTAAAAAAATTCAACTTAAAATAAGTTATAAGATTATATAATCATTTAAAGGGAGAAATAAAGCTTTTGAAGGCATAAGTGACAATAAAAGAAGTTTTCTTCTTAATGAATGCTTTATCCTTCACGTTTCCCAAGATAAACATTCAATTATAATCTGTTTTACCTAAAAATGTAAAAAAATTCAACTTAAAATCAATTATGAGATTATATGATCATTTAAAGGCATAAATAAAGCTTTTGAAGGCATAAGTGACTATAAAAGAAGTTTTCTTCTCAATGAATCGTTTTTGCATCACGTTTCCCGAGGTAAATATTCAATTATAATCTGTTTTAACCCAAAACGTAAAAAAATTCAACTTAAAATAAGTTATAAGATTATATAATCATTTAAAGGGAGAAATAAAGCTTTTGAAGGCATAAGTGACTATAAAAGAAGTTTTCTTCTCAATGAATGCTTTTTTCTTCACGTTTCCCGAGGTAAACATTCAATTATAATCTGTTTTACCAAAAAATGTAAAAAAATTCAACTTAAAATCAATTATGAGATTATATGATCATTTAAAGGCATAAATAAAGCTTTTGAAGGCATAAGTGACTATAAAAGAAGTTTTCTTCTCAATGAATTGTTTTTGCATCACGTTTCTCGAGGTAAACATTCAATTATAATCTGTTTTAACCCAAAATGTAAAAAAATTCAACTTAAAATAGCTTATAAGATTATATAATCATTTAAAAGGAGAAATAAAGCTTTTGAAGGCATAAGTGACTATAAAAGAAGTTTTCTTCTCAATGAATGGTTTTTGCTTCACGTTTCCCGAGGTAAACATTCAATTATAATCTGTTTTAACCCAAAACGTAAAAAAATTCAACTTAAAATAAGTTATAAGATTATATAATCATTTAAAGGGAGAAATAAAGCTTTTGAAGGCATAAGTGACTATAAAAGAAGTTTTCTTCTCAATAAATGGTTTTTGCTTCACGTTTCCCGAGGTAAACATTTAATTATAATCTGTTTTAACCCAAAACGTAAAAAAAATTCAACTTAAAATCAATTATGAGATTATATGATCATTTAAAGGCATAAATAAAGCTTTTGAAGGCATAAGTGACTATAAAAGAAGTTTTCTTCTCAATGAATCGTTTTTGCATCACGTTTCTCGAGGTAAACATTCAATTATAATCTGTTTTAACCCAAAATGTAAAAAAATTCAACTTAAAATAAGTTATAAGATTATATAATCATTTAAAGGGAGAAATAAAGCTTTTGAAGGCATAAGTGACAATAAAAGAAGTTTTCTTCTCAATGAATGCTTTTTCCTTCACGTTTCCCAAGGTAAACATTCAATTATAATCTGTTTTACCTAAAAATGTAAAAAAATTCAACTTAAAATCAATTATGAGATTATATGATCATTTAAAGGCATAAATAAAGCTTTTGAAGGCATAAGTGACTATAAAAGAAGTTTTCTTCTCAATGAATGGTTTTTGCATCACGTTTCCCGAGGTAAACATTCAATTATAATCTGTTTTAACCCAAAACGTAAAAAAATTCAACTTAAAATAAGTTATAAGATTATATAATCATTTAAAGGGAGAAATAAAGCTTTTGAAGGCATAAGTGACTATAAAAGAAGTTTTCTTCTCAATGAATGCTTTTTCCTTCACGTTTCCCGAGGTAAACATTCAATTATAATCTGTTTTACCAAAAAATGTAAAAAAATTCAACTTAAAATCAATTATGAGATTATATGATCATTTAAAGGCATAAATAAAGCTTTTGAAGGCATAAGTGACTATAAAAGAAGTTTTCTTCTCAATGAATGGTTTTTGCTTCACGTTTCCCGAGGTAAACATTCAATTATAATCTGTTTTAACCCAAAACGTAAAAAAATTCAACTTAAAATAAGTTATAAGATTATATAATCATTTAAAGGGAGAAATAAAGCTTTTGAAGGCATAAGTGACTATAAAAGAAGTTTTCTTCTCAATGAATGCTTTTTCCTTCACGTTTCCCGAGGTAAACATTCAATTATAATATGTTTTACCAAAAAATGTAAAAATATTCAACTTAAAATCAATTATGAGATTATATGATCATTTAAAGGCATAAATAAAGCTTTTGAAGGCATAAGTGACTATAAAAGAAGTTTTCTTCTCAATGAATTGTTTTTGCATCACGTTTCTCGAGGTAAACATTCAATTATAATCTGTTTTAACCCAAAATGTAAAAAAATTCAACTTAAAATAGGTTATAAGATTATATAATCATTTAAAAGGAGAAATAAAGCTTTTGAAGGCATAAGTGACTATAAAAGAAGTTTTCTTCTCAATGAATGGTTTTTGCTTCACGTTTCCCGAGGTAAACATTCAATTATAATCTGTTTTAACCCAAAACGTAAAAAAATTCAACTTAAAATAAGTTATAAGATTATATAATCATTTAAAGGGAGAAATAAAGCTTTTGAAGGCATAAGTGACTATAAAAGAAGTTTTCTTCTCAATGAATCGTTTTTGCATCACGTTTCCCGAGGTAAATATTCAATTATAATCTGTTTTAACCCAAAACGTAAAAAAAATTCAACTTAAAATCAATTATGAGATTATATGATCATTTAAAGGCATAAATAAAGCTTTTGAAGGCATAAGTGACTATAAAAGAAGTTTTCTTCTCAATAAATGGTTTTTGCTTCACGTTTCCCGAGGTAAACATTTAATTATAATCTGTTTTAACCCAAAACGTAAAAAAAATTCAACTTAAAATCAATTATGAGATTATATGATCATTTAAAGGCATAAATAAAGCTTTTGAAGGCATAAGTGACTATAAAAGAAGTTTTCTTCTCAATGAATCGTTTTTGCATCACGTTTCTCGAGGTAAACATTCAATTATAATCTGTTTTAACCCAAAATGTAAAAAATTTCAACTTAAAATAAGTTATAAGATTATATAATCATTTAAAGGGAGAAATAAAGCTTTTGAAGGCATAAGTGACTATAAAAGAAGTTTTCTTCTCAATGAATGCTTTTTCCTTCACGTTTCCCAAGGTAAACATTCAATTATAATCTGTTTTACCTAAAAATGTAAAAAAATTCAACTTAAAATCAATTATGAGATTATATGATCATTTAAAGGGAGAAATAAAGCTTTTAAAGGCATAAGTGACAATAAAAGAAGTTTTCTTCTCAATGAATGCTTTTTCCTTCACGTTTCCCAAGGTAAACATTCAATTATAATCTGTTTTACCTAAAAATGTAAAAAAATTCAACTTAAAATCAATTATGAGATTATATGATCATTTAAAGGCATAAATAAAGCTTTTGAAGGCATAAGTGACTATAAAAGAAGTTTTCTTCTCAATGAATGGTTTTTGCATCACGTTTCCCGAGGTAAACATTCAATTATAATCTGTTTTAACCCAAAACGTAAAAAAATTCAACTTAAAATAAGTTATAAGATTATACAATCATTTAAAGGGAGAAATAAAGCTTTTGAAGGCATAAGTGACTATAAAAGAAGTTTTCTTCTCAATGAATGCTTTTTCCTTCACGTTTCCCGAGGTAAACATTCAATTATAATCTGTTTTACTAAAAAATGTAAAAAAATTCAACTTCAAATCAATTATGAGATTATATGATCATTTAAAGGCATAAAAAAAGCTTTTGAAGGCATAAGTGACTATAAAAGAAGTTTTCTTCTCAATGAATTATTTTTGCATCACGTTTCTCGAGGTAAACATTCAATTATAATCTGTTTTAACCCAAAATGTAAAAAAATTCAACTTAAAATAGCTTATAAGATTATATAATCATTTAAATGGAGAAATAAAGCTTTTGAAGGCATAAGTGACTATAAAAGAAGTTTTCTTCTCAATGAATGGTTTTTGCTTCACGTTTCCCGAGGTAAACATTCAATTATAATCTGTTTTAACCCAAAACGTAAAAAAATTCAACTTAAAATAAGTTATAAGATTATATAATCATTTAAAGGGAGAAATAAAGCTTTTGAAGGCATAAGTGACTATAAAAGAAGTTTTCTTCTCAATGAATGGTTTTTGCTTCACGTTTCCCGAGGCAAACATTTAATTATAATCTGTTTTAACCCAAAACGTAAAAAAAATTCAACTTAAAATCAATTATGAGATTATATGATCATTTAAAGGCATAAATAAAGCTTTTGAAGGCATAAGTGACTATAAAAGAAGTTTTCTTCTCAATGAATCGTTTTTGCATCACGTTTCTCGAGGTAAACATTCAATTATAATCTGTTTTAACCCAAAACGTAAAAAAATTCAACTTAAAATAAGTTATAAGATTATATAATCATTTAAAGGGAGAAATAAAACTTTTAAAGGCATAAGTGACTATAAAAGAAGTTTTCTTCTCAATGAATGCTTTTTCCTTCACGTTTCCCGAGGTAAACATTCAATTATAATCTGTTTTACCAAAAAATGTAAAAAAATTCAACTTAAAATAAGTTATAAGATTATATAATCATTTAAAGGGAGAAATAAAGCTTTTGAAGGCATAAGTGACAATAAAAGAAGTTTTCTTCTTAATGAATGCTTTATCCTTCACGTTTCCCAAGATAAACATTCAATTATAATCTGTTTTACCTAAAAATGTAAAAAAATTCAACTTAAAATCAATTATGAGATTATATGATCATTTAAAGGCATAAATAAAGCTTTTGAAGGCATAAGTGACTATAAAAGAAGTTTTCTTCTCAATGAATCGTTTTTGCATCACGTTTCCCGAGGTAAATATTCAATTATAATCTGTTTTAACCCAAAACGTAAAAAAATTCAACTTAAAATAAGTTATAAGATTATATAATCATTTAAAGGGAGAAATAAAGCTTTTGAAGGCATAAGTGACTATAAAAGAAGTTTTCTTCTCAATGAATGCTTTTTTCTTCACGTTTCCCGAGGTAAACATTCAATTATAATCTGTTTTACCAAAAAATGTAAAAAAATTCAACTTAAAATCAATTATGAGATTATATGATCATTTAAAGGCATAAATAAAGCTTTTGAAGGCATAAGTGACTATAAAAGAAGTTTTCTTCTCAATGAATTGTTTTTGCATCACGTTTCTCGAGGTAAACATTCAATTATAATCTGTTTTAACCCAAAATGTAAAAAAATTCAACTTAAAATAGCTTATAAGATTATATAATCATTTAAAAGGAGAAATAAAGCTTTTGAAGGCATAAGTGACTATAAAAGAAGTTTTCTTCTCAATGAATGGTTTTTGCTTCACGTTTCCCGAGGTAAACATTCAATTATAATCTGTTTTAACCCAAAACGTAAAAAAATTCAACTTAAAATAAGTTATAAGATTATATAATCATTTAAAGGGAGAAATAAAGCTTTTGAAGGCATAAGTGACTATAAAAGAAGTTTTCTTCTCAATAAATGGTTTTTGCTTCACGTTTCCCGAGGTAAACATTTAATTATAATCTGTTTTAACCCAAAACGTAAAAAAAATTCAACTTAAAATCAATTATGAGATTATATGATCATTTAAAGGCATAAATAAAGCTTTTGAAGGCATAAGTGACTATAAAAGAAGTTTTCTTCTCAATGAATCGTTTTTGCATCACGTTTCTCGAGGTAAACATTCAATTATAATCTGTTTTAACCCAAAATGTAAAAAATTTCAACTTAAAATAAGTTATAAGATTATATAATCATTTAAAGGGAGAAATAAAGCTTTTGAAGGCATAAGTGACAATAAAAGAAGTTTTCTTCTCAATGAATGCTTTTTCCTTCACGTTTCCCAAGGTAAACATTCAATTATAATCTGTTTTACCTAAAAATGTAAAAAAATTCAACTTAAAATCAATTATGAGATTATATGATCATTTAAAGGCATAAATAAAGCTTTTGAAGGCATAAGTGACTATAAAAGAAGTTTTCTTCTCAATGAATGGTTTTTGCATCACGTTTCCCGAGGTAAACATTCAATTATAATATGTTTTAACCCAAAACGTAAAAAAATTCAACTTAAAATAAGTTATAAGATTATATAATCATTTAAAGGGAGAAATAAAGCTTTTGAAGGCATAAGTGACTATAAAAGAAGTTTTCTTCTCAATGAATGCTTTTTCCTTCACGTTTCCCGAGGTAAACATTCAATTATAATCTGTTTTACCAAAAAATGTAAAAAAATTCAACTTAAAATCAATTATGAGATTATATGATCATTTAAAGGCATAAATAAAGCTTTTGAAGGCATAAGTGACTATAAAAGAAGTTTTCTTCTCAATGAATTGTTTTTGCATCACGTTTCTCGAGGTAAACATTCAATTATAATCTGTTTTAACCCAAAATGTAAAAAAATTCAACTTAAAATAGGTTATAAGATTATATAATCATTTAAAAGGAGAAATAAAGCTTTTGAAGGCATAAGTGACTATAAAAGAAGTTTTCTTCTCAATGAATGGTTTTTGCTTCACGTTTCCCGAGGTAAACATTCAATTATAATATGTTTTAACCCAAAACGTAAAAAAATTCAACTTAAAATAAGTTATAAGATTATATAATCATTTAAAGGGAGAAATAAAGCTTTTGAAGGCATAAGTGACTATAAAAGAAGTTTTCTTCTCAATGAATGGTTTTTGCTTCACGTTTCCCGAGGTAAACATTTAATTATAATCTGTTTTAACCCAAAACGTAAAAAAAATTCAACTTAAAATCAATTATGAGATTATATGATCATTTAAAGGCATAAATAAAGCTTTTGAAGGCATAAGTGACTATAAAAGAAGTTTTCTTCTCAATGAATCGTTTTTGCATCACGTTTCTCGAGGTAAACATTCAATTATAATCTGTTTTAACCCAAAATGTAAAAAAATTCAACTTAAAATAAGTTATAAGATTATATAATCATTTAAAGGGAGAAATAAAGCTTTTGAAGGCATAAGTGACTATAAAAGAAGTTTTCTTCTCAATGAATGCTTTTTCCTTCACGTTTCCCAAGGTAAACATTCAATTATAATCTGTTTTACCTAAAAATGTAAAAAAATTCAACTTAAAATCAATTATGAGATTATATGATCATTTAAAGGGAGAAATAAAGCTTTTAAAGGCATAAGTGACAATAAAAGAAGTTTTCTTCTCAATGAATGCTTTTTCCTTCACGTTTCCCAAGGTAAACATTCAATTATAATCTGTTTTACCTAAAAATGTAAAAAAATTCAACTTAAAATCAATTATGAGATTATATGATCATTTAAAGGCATAAATAAAGCTTTTGAAGGCATAAGTGACTATAAAAGAAGTTTTCTTCTCAATGAATGGTTTTTGCATCACGTTTCCCGAGGTAAACATTCAATTATAATCTGTTTTAACCCAAAACGTAAAAAAATTCAACTTAAAATAAGTTATAAGATTATACAATCATTTAAAGGGAGAAATAAAGCTTTTGAAGGCATAAGTGACTATAAAAGAAGTTTTCTTCTCAATGAATGCTTTTTCCTTCACGTTTCCCGAGGTAAACATTCAATTATAATCTGTTTTACCAAAAAATGTAAAAAAATTCAACTTCAAATCAATTATGAGATTATATGATCATTTAAAGGCATAAAAAAAGCTTTTGAAGGCATAAGTGACTATAAAAGAAGTTTTCTTCTCAATGAATTATTTTTGCATCACGTTTCTCGAGGTAAACATTCAATTATAATCTGTTTTAACCCAAAATGTAAAAAAATTCAACTTAAAATAGCTTATAAGATTATATAATCATTTAAATGGAGAAATAAAGCTTTTGAAGGCATAAGTGACTATAAAAGAAGTTTTCTTCTCAATGAATGGTTTTTGCTTCACGTTTCCCGAGGTAAACATTCAATTATAATCTGTTTTAACCCAAAACGTAAAAAAATTCAACTTAAAATAAGTTATAAGATTATATAATCATTTAAAGGGAGAAATAAAGCTTTTGAAGGCATAAGTGACTATAAAAGAAGTTTTCTTCTCAATGAATGCTTTTTCCTTCACGTTTCCCGAGGTAAACATTCAATTATAATCTGTTTTACCAAAAAATGTAAAAAAATTCAACTTAAAATCAATTATGAGATTATATGATCATTTAAAGGCATAAATAAAGCTTTTGAAGGCATAAGTGACTATAAAAGAAGTTTTCTTCTCAATGAATGGTTTTTGCTTCACGTTTCCCGAGGTAAACATTCAATTATAATCTGTTTTAACCCAAAACGTAAAAAAATTCAACTTAAAATAAGTTATAAGATTATATAATCATTTAAAGGGAGAAATAAAGCTTTTGAAGGCATAAGTGACTATAAAAGAAGTTTTCTTCTCAATGAATGCTTTTTCCTTCACGTTTCCCGAGGTAAACATTCAATTATAATATGTTTTACCAAAAAATGTAAAAATATTCAACTTAAAATCAATTATGAGATTATATGATCATTTAAAGGCATAAATAAAGCTTTTGAAGGCATAAGTGACTATAAAAGAAGTTTTCTTCTCAATGAATTGTTTTTGCATCACGTTTCTCGAGGTAAACATTCAATTATAATCTGTTTTAACCCAAAATGTAAAAAAATTCAACTTAAAATAGGTTATAAGATTATATAATCATTTAAAAGGAGAAATAAAGCTTTTGAAGGCATAAGTGACTATAAAAGAAGTTTTCATCTCAATGAATGGTTTTTGCTTCACGTTTCCCGAGGTAAACATTCAATTATAATCTGTTTTAACCCAAAACGTAAAAAAATTCAACTTAAAATAAGTTATAAGATTATATAATCATTTAAAGGGAGAAATAAAGCTTTTGAAGGCATAAGTGACTATAAAAGAAGTTTTCTTCTCAATAAATGGTTTTTGCTTCACGTTTCCCGAGGTAAACATTTAATTATAATATGTTTTAACCCAAAACGTAAAAAAAATTCAACTTAAAATCAATTATGAGATTATATGATCATTTAAAGGCATAAATAAAGCTTTTGAAGGCATAAGTGACTATAAAAGAAGTTTTCTTCTCAATGAATCATTTTTGCATCACGTTTCTCGAGGTAAACATTCAATTATAATCTGTTTTAACCCAAAATGTAAAAAATTTCAACTTAAAATAAGTTATAAGATTATATAATCATTTAAAGGGAGAAATAAAGCTTTTGAAGGCATAAGTGACAATAAAAGAAGTTTTCTTCTCAATGAATGCTTTTTCCTTCACGTTTCCCAAGGTAAACATTCAATTATAATCTGTTTTACCTAAAAATGTAAAAAAATTCAACTTAAAATCAATTATGAGATTATATGATCATTTAAAGGCATAAATAAAGCTTTTGAAGGCATAAGTGACTATAAAAGAAGTTTTCTTCTCAATGAATGGTTTTTGCATCACGTTTCCCGAGGTAAACATTCAATTATAATATGTTTTAACCCAAAACGTAAAAAAATTCAACTTAAAATAAGTTATAAGATTATATAATCATTTAAAGGGAGAAATAAAGCTTTTGAAGGCATAAGTGACTATAAAAGAAGTTTTCTTCTCAATGAATGCTTTTTCCTTCACGTTTCCCGAGGTAAACATTCAATTATAATCTGTTTTACCAAAAAATGTAAAAAAATTCAACTTAAAATCAATTATGAGATTATATGATCATTTAAAGGCATAAATAAAGCTTTTGAAGGCATAAGTGACTATAAAAGAAGTTTTCTTCTCAATGAATTGTTTTTGCATCACGTTTCTCGAGGTAAACATTCAATTATAATCTGTTTTAACCCAAAATGTAAAAAAATTCAACTTAAAATAGGTTATAAGATTATATAATCATTTAAAAGGAGAAATAAAGCTTTTGAAGGCATAAGTGACTATAAAAGAAGTTTTCTTCTCAATGAATGGTTTTTGCTTCACGTTTCCCGAGGTAAACATTCAATTATAATCTGTTTTAACCCAAAACGTAAAAAAATTCAACTTAAAATAAGTTATAAGATTATATAATCATTTAAAGGGAGAAATAAAGCTTTTGAAGGCATAAGTGACTATAAAAGAAGTTTTCTTCTCAATGAATGGTTTTTGCTTCACGTTTCCCGAGGTAAACATTTAATTATAATCTGTTTTAACCCAAAACGTAAAAAAAATTCAACTTAAAATCAATTATGAGATTATATGATCATTTAAAGGCATAAATAAAGCTTTTGAAGGCATAAGTGACTATAAAAGAAGTTTTCTTCTCAATGAATCGTTTTTGCATCACGTTTCTCGAGGTAAACATTCAATTATAATCTGTTTTAACCCAAAATGTAAAAAAATTCAACTTAAAATAAGTTATAAGATTATATAATCATTTAAAGGGAGAAATAAAGCTTTTGAAGGCATAAGTGACTATAAAAGAAGTTTTCTTCTCAATGAATGCTTTTTCCTTCACGTTTCCCAAGGTAAACATTCAATTATAATCTGTTTTACCTAAAAATGTAAAAAAATTCAACTTAAAATCAATTATGAGATTATATGATCATTTAAAGGGAGAAATAAAGCTTTTAAAGGCATAAGTGACAATAAAAGAAGTTTTCTTCTCAATGAATGCTTTTTCCTTCACGTTTCCCAAGGTAAACATTCAATTATAATCTGTTTTACCTAAAAATGTAAAAAAATTCAACTTAAAATCAATTATGAGATTATATGATCATTTAAAGGCATAAATAAAGCTTTTGAAGGCATAAGTGACTATAAAAGAAGTTTTCTTCTCAATGAATGGTTTTTGCATCACGTTTCCCGAGGTAAACATTCAATTATAATCTGTTTTAACCCAAAACGTAAAAAAATTCAACTTAAAATAAGTTATAAGATTATACAATCATTTAAAGGGAGAAATAAAGCTTTTGAAGGCATAAGTGACTATAAAAGAAGTTTTCTTCTCAATGAATGCTTTTTCCTTCACGTTTCCCGAGGTAAACATTCAATTATAATCTGTTTTACCAAAAAATGTAAAAAAATTCAACTTCAAATCAATTATGAGATTATATGATCATTTAAAGGCATAAAAAAAGCTTTTGAAGGCATAAGTGACTATAAAAGAAGTTTTCTTCTCAATGAATTATTTTTGCATCACGTTTCTCGAGGTAAACATTCAATTATAATCTGTTTTAACCCAAAATGTAAAAAAATTCAACTTAAAATAGCTTATAAGATTATATAATCATTTAAATGGAGAAATAAAGCTTTTGAAGGCATAAGTGACTATAAAAGAAGTTTTCTTCTCAATGAATGGTTTTTGCTTCACGTTTCCCGAGGTAAACATTCAATTATAATCTGTTTTAACCCAAAACGTAAAAAAATTCAACTTAAAATAAGTTATAAGATTATATAATCATTTAAAGGGAGAAATAAAGCTTTTGAAGGCATAAGTGACTATAAAAGAAGTTTTCTTCTCAATGAATGCTTTTTCCTTCACGTTTCCCGAGGTAAACATTCAATTATAATCTGTTTTACCAAAAAATGTAAAAAAATTCAACTTAAAATCAATTATGAGATTATATGATCATTTAAAGGCATAAATAAAGCTTTTGAAGGCATAAGTGACTATAAAAGAAGTTTTCTTCTCAATGAATGGTTTTTGCTTCACGTTTCCCGAGGTAAACATTCAATTATAATCTGTTTTAACCCAAAACGTAAAAAAATTCAACTTAAAATAAGTTATAAGATTATATAATCATTTAAAGGGAGAAATAAAGCTTTTGAAGGCATAAGTGACTATAAAAGAAGTTTTCTTCTCAATGAATGCTTTTTCCTTCACGTTTCCCGAGGTAAACATTCAATTATAATATGTTTTACCAAAAAATGTAAAAATATTCAACTTAAAATCAATTATGAGATTATATGATCATTTAAAGGCATAAATAAAGCTTTTGAAGGCATAAGTGACTATAAAAGAAGTTTTCTTCTCAATGAATTGTTTTTGCATCACGTTTCTCGAGGTAAACATTCAATTATAATCTGTTTTAACCCAAAATGTAAAAAAATTCAACTTAAAATAGGTTATAAGATTATATAATCATTTAAAAGGAGAAATAAAGCTTTTGAAGGCATAAGTGACTATAAAAGAAGTTTTCTTCTCAATGAATGGTTTTTGCTTCACGTTTCCCGAGGTAAACATTCAATTATAATCTGTTTTAACCCAAAACGTAAAAAAATTCAACTTAAAATAAGTTATAAGATTATATAATCATTTAAAGGGAGAAATAAAGCTTTTGAAGGCATAAGTGACTATAAAAGAAGTTTTCTTCTCAATAAGTGGTTTTTGCTTCACGTTTCCCGAGGTAAACATTTAATTATAATCTGTTTTAACCCAAAACGTAAAAAAAATTCAACTTAAAATCAATTATGAGATTATATGATCATTTAAAGGCATAAATAAAGCTTTTGAAGGCATAAGTGACTATAAAAGAAGTTTTCTTCTCAATGAATCGTTTTTGCATCACGTTTCTCGAGGTAAACATTCAATTATAATCTGTTTTAACCCAAAATGTAAAAAATTTCAACTTAAAATAAGTTATAAGATTATATAATCATTTAAAGGGAGAAATAAAGCTTTTGAAGGCATAAGTGACAATAAAAGAAGTTTTCTTCTCAATGAATGCTTTTTCCTTCACGTTTCCCAAGGTAAACATTCAATTATAATCTGTTTTACCTAAAAATGTAAAAAAATTCAACTTAAAATCAATTATGAGATTATATGATCATTTAAAGGCATAAATAAAGCTTTTGAAGGCATAAGTGACTATAAAAGAAGTTTTCTTCTCAATGAATGGTTTTTGCATCACGTTTCCCGAGGTAAACATTCAATTATAATATGTTTTAACCCAAAACGTAAAAAAATTCAACTTAAAATAAGTTATAAGATTATATAATCATTTAAAGGGAGAAATAAAGCTTTTGAAGGCATAAGTGACTATAAAAGAAGTTTTCTTCTCAATGAATGCTTTTTCCTTCACGTTTCCCGAGGTAAACATTCAATTATAATCTGTTTTACCAAAAAATGTAAAAAAATTCAACTTAAAATCAATTATGAGATTATATGATCATTTAAAGGCATAAATAAAGCTTTTGAAGGCATAAGTGACTATAAAAGAAGTTTTCTTCTCAATGAATTGTTTTTGCATCACGTTTCTCGAGGTAAACATTCAATTATAATCTGTTTTAACCCAAAATGTAAAAAAATTCAACTTAAAATAGGTTATAAGATTATATAATCATTTAAAAGGAGAAATAAAGCTTTTGAAGGCATAAGTGACTATAAAAGAAGTTTTCTTCTCAATGAATGGTTTTTGCTTCACGTTTCCCGAGGTAAACATTCAATTATAATATGTTTTAACCCAAAACGTAAAAAAATTCAACTTAAAATAAGTTATAAGATTATACAATCATTTAAAGGGAGAAATAAAGCTTTTGAAGGCATAAGTGACTATAAAAGAAGTTTTCTTCTCAATGAATGCTTTTTCCTTCACGTTTCCCGAGGTAAACATTCAATTATAATCTGTTTTACCAAAAAATGTAAAAAAATTCAACTTCAAATCAATTATGAGATTATATGATCATTTAAAGGCATAAAAAAAGCTTTTGAAGGCATAAGTGACTATAAAAGAAGTTTTCTTCTCAATGAATTATTTTTGCATCACGTTTCTCGAGGTAAACATTCAATTATAATCTGTTTTAACCCAAAATGTAAAAAAATTCAACTTAAAATAGCTTATAAGATTATATAATCATTTAAATGGAGAAATAAAGCTTTTGAAGGCATAAGTGACTATAAAAGAAGTTTTCTTCTCAATGAATGGTTTTTGCTTCACGTTTCCCGAGGTAAACATTCAATTATAATCTGTTTTAACCCAAAACGTAAAAAAATTCAACTTAAAATAAGTTATAAGATTATATAATCATTTAAAGGGAGAAATAAAGCTTTTGAAGGCATAAGTGACTATAAAAGAAGTTTTCTTCTCAATGAATGCTTTTTCCTTCACGTTTCCCGAGGTAAACATTCAATTATAATCTGTTTTACCAAAAAATGTAAAAAAATTCAACTTAAAATCAATTATGAGATTATATGATCATTTAAAGGCATAAATAAAGCTTTTGAAGGCATAAGTGACTATAAAAGAAGTTTTCTTCTCAATGAATGGTTTTTGCTTCACGTTTCCCGAGGTAAACATTCAATTATAATCTGTTTTAACCCAAAACGTAAAAAAATTCAACTTAAAATAAGTTATAAGATTATATAATCATTTAAAGGGAGAAATAAAGCTTTTGAAGGCATAAGTGACTATAAAAGAAGTTTTCTTCTCAATGAATGCTTTTTCCTTCACGTTTCCCGAGGTAAACATTCAATTATAATATGTTTTACCAAAAAATGTAAAAATATTCAACTTAAAATCAATTATGAGATTATATGATCATTTAAAGGCATAAATAAAGCTTTTGAAGGCATAAGTGACTATAAAAGAAGTTTTCTTCTCAATGAATTGTTTTTGCATCACGTTTCTCGAGGTAAACATTCAATTATAATCTGTTTTAACCCAAAATGTAAAAAAATTCAACTTAAAATAGGTTATAAGATTATATAATCATTTAAAAGGAGAAATAAAGCTTTTGAAGGCATAAGTGACTATAAAAGAAGTTTTCTTCTCAATGAATGGTTTTTGCTTCACGTTTCCCGAGGTAAACATTCAATTATAATCTGTTTTAACCCAAAACGTAAAAAAATTCAACTTAAAATAAGTTATAAGATTATATAATCATTTAAAGGGAGAAATAAAGCTTTTGAAGGCATAAGTGACTATAAAAGAAGTTTTCTTCTCAATAAATGGTTTTTGCTTCACGTTTCCCGAGGTAAACATTTAATTATAATCTGTTTTAACCCAAAACGTAAAAAAAATTCAACTTAAAATCAATTATGAGATTATATGATCATTTAAAGGCATAAATAAAGCTTTTGAAGGCATAAGTGACTATAAAAGAAGTTTTCTTCTCAATGAATCGTTTTTGCATCACGTTTCTCGAGGTAAACATTCAATTATAATCTGTTTTAACCCAAAATGTAAAAAATTTCAACTTAAAATAAGTTATAAGATTATATAATCATTTAAAGGGAGAAATAAAGCTTTTGAAGGCATAAGTGACAATAAAAGAAGTTTTCTTCTCAATGAATGCTTTTTCCTTCACGTTTCCCAAGGTAAACATTCAATTATAATCTGTTTTACCTAAAAATGTAAAAAAATTCAACTTAAAATCAATTATGAGATTATATGATCATTTAAAGGCATAAATAAAGCTTTTGAAGGCATAAGTGACTATAAAAGAAGTTTTCTTCTCAATGAATGGTTTTTGCATCACGTTTCCCGAGGTAAACATTCAATTATAATATGTTTTAACCCAAAACGTAAAAAAATTCAACTTAAAATAAGTTATAAGATTATATAATCATTTAAAGGGAGAAATAAAGCTTTTGAAGGCATAAGTGACTATAAAAGAAGTTTTCTTCTCAATGAATGCTTTTTCCTTCACGTTTCCCGAGGTAAACATTCAATTATAATCTGTTTTACCAAAAAATGTAAAAAAATTCAACTTAAAATCAATTATGAGATTATATGATCATTTAAAGGCATAAATAAAGCTTTTGAAGGCATAAGTGACTATAAAAGAAGTTTTCTTCTCAATGAATTGTTTTTGCATCACGTTTCTCGAGGTAAACATTCAATTATAATCTGTTTTAACCCAAAATGTAAAAAAATTCAACTTAAAATAGGTTATAAGATTATATAATCATTTAAAAGGAGAAATAAAGCTTTTGAAGGCATAAGTGACTATAAAAGAAGTTTTCTTCTCAATGAATGGTTTTTGCTTCACGTTTCCCGAGGTAAACATTCAATTATAATATGTTTTAACCCAAAACGTAAAAAAATTCAACTTAAAATAAGTTATAAGATTATATAATCATTTAAAGGGAGAAATAAAGCTTTTGAAGGCATAAGTGACTATAAAAGAAGTTTTCTTCTCAATGAATGGTTTTTGCTTCACGTTTCCCGAGGTAAACATTTAATTATAATCTGTTTTAACCCAAAACCTAAAAAAAATTCAACTTAAAATCAATTATGAGATTATATGATCATTTAAAGGCATAAATAAAGCTTTTGAAGGCATAAGTGACTATAAAAGAAGTTTTCTTCTCAATGAATCGTTTTTGCATCACGTTTCTCGAGGTAAACATTCAATTATAATCTGTTTTAACCCAAAATGTAAAAAAATTCAACTTAAAATAAGTTATAAGATTATATAATCATTTAAAGGGAGAAATAAAGCTTTTGAAGGCATAAGTGACTATAAAAGAAGTTTTCTTCTCAATGAATGCTTTTTCCTTCACGTTTCCCAAGGTAAACATTCAATTATAATCTGTTTTACCTAAAAATGTAAAAAAATTCAACTTAAAATCAATTATGAGATTATATGATCATTTAAAGGGAGAAATAAAGCTTTTAAAGGCATAAGTGACAATAAAAGAAGTTTTCTTCTCAATGAATGCTTTTTCCTTCACGTTTCCCAAGGTAAACATTCAATTATAATCTGTTTTACCTAAAAATGTTAAAAAATTCAACTTAAAATCAATTATGAGATTATATGATCATTTAAAGGCATAAATAAAGCTTTTGAAGGCATAAGTGACTATAAAAGAAGTTTTCTTCTCAATGAATGGTTTTTGCATCACGTTTCCCGAGGTAAACATTCAATTATAATCTGTTTTAACCCAAAACGTAAAAAAATTCAACTTAAAATAAGTTATAAGATTATACAATCATTTAAAGGGAGAAATAAAGCTTTTGAAGGCATAAGTGACTATAAAAGAAGTTTTCTTCTCAATGAATGCTTTTTTCTTCACGTTTCCCGAGGTAAACATTCAATTATAATCTGTTTTACCAAAAAATGTAAAAAAATTCAACTTCAAATCAATTATGAGATTATATGATCATTTAAAGGCATAAAAAAAGCTTTTGAAGGCATAAGTGACTATAAAAGAAGTTTTCTTCTCAATGAATTATTTTTGCATCACGTTTCTCGAGGTAAACATTCAATTATAATCTGTTTTAACCCAAAATGTAAAAAAATTCAACTTAAAATAGCTTATAAGATTATATAATCATTTAAATGGAGAAATAAAGCTTTTGAAGGCATAAGTGACTATAAAAGAAGTTTTCTTCTCAATGAATGGTTTTTGCTTCACGTTTCCCGAGGTAAACATTCAATTATAATCTGTTTTAACCCAAAACGTAAAAAAATTCAACTTAAAATAAGTTATAAGATTATATAATCATTTAAAGGGAGAAATAAAGCTTTTGAAGGCATAAGTGACTATAAAAGAAGTTTTCTTCTCAATGAATGGTTTTTGCTTCACGTTTCCCGAGGCAAACATTTAATTATAATCTGTTTTAACCCAAAACGTAAAAAAAATTCAACTTAAAATCAATTATGAGATTATATGATCATTTAAAGGCATAAATAAAGCTTTTGAAGGCATAAGTGACTATAAAAGAAGTTTTCTTCTCAATGAATCGTTTTTGCATCACGTTTCTCGAGGTAAACATTCAATTATAATCTGTTTTAACCCAAAACGTAAAAAAATTCAACTTAAAATAAGTTATAAGATTATATAATCATTTAAAGGGAGAAATAAAACTTTTGAAGGCATAAGTGACTATAAAAGAAGTTTTCTTCTCAATGAATGCTTTTTCCTTCACGTTTCCCGAGGTAAACATTCAATTATAATCTGTTTTACCAAAAAATGTAAAAAAATTCAACTTAAAATAAGTTATAAGATTATATAATCATTTAAAGGGAGAAATAAAGCTTTTGAAGGCATAAGTGACAATAAAAGAAGTTTTCTTCTTAATGAATGCTTTATCCTTCACGTTTCCCAAGATAAACATTCAATTATAATCTGTTTTACCTAAAAATGTAAAAAAATTCAACTTAAAATCAATTATGAGATTATATGATCATTTAAAGGCATAAATAAAGCTTTTGAAGGCATAAGTGACTATAAAAGAAGTTTTCTTCTCAATGAATCGTTTTTGCATCACGTTTCCCGAGGTAAATATTCAATTATAATCTGTTTTAACCCAAAACGTAAAACAATTCAACTTAAAATAAGTTATAAGATTATATAATCATTTAAAGGGAGAAATAAAGCTTTTGAAGGCATAAGTGACTATAAAAGAAGTTTTCTTCTCAATGAATGCTTTTTTCTTCACGTTTCCCGAGGTAAACATTCAATTATAATCTGTTTTACCAAAAAATGTAAAAAAATTCAACTTAAAATCAATTATGAGATTATATGATCATTTAAAGGCATAAATAAAGCTTTTGAAGGCATAAGTGACTATAAAAGAAGTTTTCTTCTCAATGAATTGTTTTTGCATCACGTTTCTCGAGGTAAACATTCAATTATAATCTGTTTTAACCCAAAATGTAAAAAAATTCAACTTAAAATAGCTTATAAGATTATATAATCATTTAAAAGGAGAAATAAAGCTTTTGAAGGCATAAGTGACTATAAAAGAAGTTTTCTTCTCAATGAATGGTTTTTGCTTCACGTTTCCCGAGGTAAACATTCAATTATAATCTGTTTTAACCCAAAACGTAAAAAAATTCAACTTAAAATAAGTTATAAGATTATATAAGCATTTAAAGGGAGAAATAAAGCTTTTGAAGGCATAAGTGACTATAAAAGAAGTTTTCTTCTCAATAAATGGTTTTTGCTTCACGTTTCCCGAGGTAAACATTTAATTATAATCTGTTTTAACCCAAAACGTAAAAAAAATTCAACTTAAAATCAATTATGAGATTATATGATCATTTAAAGGCATAAATAAAGCTTTTCAAGGCATAAGTGACTATAAAAGAAGTTTTCTTCTCAATGAATCGTTTTTGCATCACGTTTCTCGAGGTAAACATTCAATTATAATCTGTTTTAACCCAAAATGTAAAAAAATTCAACTTAAAATAAGTTATAAGATTATATAATCATTTAAAGGGAGAAATAAAGCTTTTGAAGGCATAAGTGACAATAAAAGAAGTTTTCTTCTCAATGAATGCTTTTTCCTTCACGTTTCCCAAGGTAAACATTCAATTATAATCTGTTTTACCTAAAAATGTAAAAAAATTCAACTTAAAATCAATTATGAGATTATATGATCATTTAAAGGCATAAATAAAGCTTTTGAAGGCATAAGTGACTATAAAAGAAGTTTTCTTCTCAATGAATGGTTTTTGCATCACGTTTCCCGAGGTAAACATTCAATTATAATCTGTTTTAACCCAAAACGTAAAAAAATTCAACTTAAAATAAGTTATAAGATTATATAATCATTTAAAGGGAGAAATAAAGCTTTTGAAGGCATAAGTGACTATAAAAGAAGTTTTCTTCTCAATGAATGCTTTTTCCTTCACGTTTCCCGAGGTAAACATTCAATTATAATCTGTTTTACCAAAAAATGTAAAAAAATTCAACCTAAAATCAATTATGAGATTATATGATCATTTAAAGGCATAAATAAAGCTTTTGAAGGCATAAGTGACTATAAAAGAAGTTTTCTTCTCAATGAATTGTTTTTGCATCACGTTTCTCGAGGTAAACATTCAATTATAATCTGTTTTAACCCAAAATGTAAAAAAATTCAACTTAAAATAGGTTATAAGATTATATAATCATTTAAAAGGAGAAATAAAGCTTTTGAAGGCATAAGTGACTATAAAATAAGTTTTCTTCTCAATGAATGGTTTTTGCTTCACGTTTCTCGAGGTAAACATTCAATTATAATCTGTTTTAACCCAAAACGTAAAAAAATTCAACTTAAAATAAGTTATAAGATTATATAATCATTTAAAGGGAGAAATAAAGCTTTTGAAGGCATAAGTGACTATAAAAGAAGTTTTCTTCTCAATGAATGGTTTTTGCTTCACGTTTCCCGAGGTAAACATTTAATTATAATCTGTTTTAACCCAAAACGTAAAAAAAATTCAACTTAAAATCAATTATGAGATTATATGATCATTTAAAGGCATAAATAAAGCTTTTGAAGGCATAAGTGACTATAAAAGAAGTTTTCTTCTCAATGAATCGTTTTTGCATCACGTTTCTCGAGGTAAACATTCAATTATAATCTGTTTTAACCCAAAATGTAAAAAAATTCAACTTAAAATAAGTTATAAGATTATATAATCATTTAAAGGGAGAAATAAAGCTTTTGAAGGCATAAGTGACTATAAAAGAAGTTTTCTTCTCAATGAATGCTTTTTCCTTCACGTTTCCCAAGGTAAACATTCAATTATAATCTGTTTTACCTAAAAATGTAAAAAAATTCAACTTAAAATCAATTATGAGATTATATGATCATTTAAAGGGAGAAATAAAGCTTTTAAAGGCATAAGTGACAATAAAAGAAGTTTTCTTCTCAATGAATGCTTTTTCCTTCACGTTTCCCAAGGTAAACATTCAATTATAATCTGTTTTACCTAAAAATGTAAAAAAATTCAACTTAAAATCAATTATGAGATTATATGATCATTTAAAGGCATAAATAAAGCTTTTGAAGGCATAAGTGACTATAAAAGAAGTTTTCTTCTCAATGAATCGTTTTTGCATCACGTTTCTCGAGGTAAACATTCAATTATAATCTGTTTTAACCCAAAATGTAAAAAAATTCAACTTAAAATAAGTTATAAGATTATATAATCATTTAAAGGGAGAAATAAAGCTTTTGAAGGCATAAGTGACAATAAAAGAAGTTTTCTTCTCAATGAATGCTTTTTCCTTCACGTTTCCCAAGGTAAACATTCAATTATAATCTGTTTTACCTAAAAATGTAAAAAAATTCAACTTAAAATCAATTATGAGATTATATGATCATTTAAAGGCATAAATAAAGCTTTTGAAGGCATAAGTGACTATAAAAGAAGTTTTCTTCTCAATGAATGGTTTTTGCATCACGTTTCCCGAGGTAAACATTCAATTATAATCTGTTTTAACCCAAAACGTAAAAAAATTCAACTTAAAATAAGTTATAAGATTATATAATCATTTAAAGGGAGAAATAAAGCTTTTGAAGGCATAAGTGACTATAAAAGAAGTTTTCTTCTCAATGAATGCTTTTTCCTTCACGTTTCCCGAGGTAAACATTCAATTATAATCTGTTTTACCAAAAAATGTAAAAAAATTCAACTTAAAATCAATTATGAGATTATATGATCATTTAAAGGCATAAATAAAGCTTTTGAAGGCATAAGTGACTATAAAAGAAGTTTTCTTCTCAATGAATTGTTTTTGCATCACGTTTCTCGAGGTAAACATTCAATTATAATCTGTTTTAACCCAAAATGTAAAAAAATTCAACTTAAAATAGGTTATAAGATTATATAATCATTTAAAAGGAGAAATAAAGCTTTTGAAGGCATAAGTGACTATAAAATAAGTTTTCTTCTCAATGAATGGTTTTTGCTTCACGTTTCTCGAGGTAAACATTCAATTATAATCTGTTTTAACCCAAAACGTAAAAAAATTCAACTTAAAATAAGTTATAAGATTATATAATCATTTAAAGGGAGAAATAAAGCTTTTGAAGGCATAAGTGACTATAAAAGAAGTTTTCTTCTCAATGAATGGTTTTTGCTTCACGTTTCCCGAGGTAAACATTTAATTATAATCTGTTTTAACCCAAAACGTAAAAAAAATTCAACTTAAAATCAATTATGAGATTATATGATCATTTAAAGGCATAAATAAAGCTTTTGAAGGCATAAGTGACTATAAAAGAAGTTTTCTTCTCAATGAATCGTTTTTGCATCACGTTTCTCGAGGTAAACATTCAATTATAATCTGTTTTAACCCAAAATGTAAAAAAATTCAACTTAAAATAAGTTATAAGATTATATAATCATTTAAAGGGAGAAATAAAGCTTTTGAAGGCATAAGTGACTATAAAAGAAGTTTTCTTCTCAATGAATGCTTTTTCCTTCACGTTTCCCAAGGTAAACATTCAATTATAATCTGTTTTACCTAAAAATGTAAAAAAATTCAACTTAAAATCAATTATGAGATTATATGATCATTTAAAGGGAGAAATAAAGCTTTTAAAGGCATAAGTGACAATAAAAGAAGTTTTCTTCTCAATGAATGCTTTTTCCTTCACGTTTCCCAAGGTAAACATTCAATTATAATCTGTTTTACCTAAAAATGTAAAAAAATTCAACTTAAAATCAATTATGAGATTATATGATCATTTAAAGGCATAAATAAAGCTTTTGAAGGCATAAGTGACTATAAAAGAAGTTTTATTCTCAATGAATGGTTTTTGCATCACGTTTCCCGAGGTAAACATTCAATTATAATCTGTTTTAACCCAAAACGTAAAAAAATTCAACTTAAAATAAGTTATAAGATTATACAATCATTTAAAGGGAGAAATAAAGCTTTTGAAGGCATAAGTGACTATAAAAGAAGTTTTCTTCTCAATGAATGCTTTTTCCTTCACGTTTCCCGAGGTAAACATTCAATTATAATCTGTTTTACCAAAAAATGTAAAAAAATTCAACTTAAAATCAATTATGAGATTATATGATCATTTAAAGGCATAAAAAAAGCTTTTGAAGGCATAAGTGACTATAAAAGAAGTTTTCTTCCCAATGAATTATTTTTGCATCACGTTTCTCGAGGTAAACATTCAATTATAATCTGTTTTAACCCAAAATGTAAAAAAATTCAACTTAAAATAGCTTATAAGATTATATAATCATTTAAAAGGAGAAATAAAGCTTTTGAAGGCATAAGTGACTATAAAAGAAGTTTTCTTCTCAATGAATGGTTTTTGCTTCACGTTTCCCGAGGTAAACATTCAATTATAATCTGTTTTAACCCAAAACGTAAAAAAATTCAACTTAAAATAAGTTATAAGATTATATAATCATTTAAAGGGAGAAATAAAGCTTTTGAAGGCATAAGTGACAATAAAAGAAGTTTTCTTCTCAATGAATGCTTTTTCCTTCACGTTTCCCAAGGTAAACATTCAATTATAATCTGTTTTACCTAAAAATGTAAAAAAATTCAACTTAAAATCAATTATGAGATTATATGATCATTTAAAGGCATAAATAAAGCTTTTGAAGGCATAAGTGACTATAAAAGAAGTTTTCTTCTCAATGAATGGTTTTTGCATCACGTTTCCCGAGGTAAACATTCAATTATAATCTGTTTTAACCCAAAACGTAAAAAAATTCAACTTAAAATAAGTTATAAGATTATATAATCATTTAAAGGGAGAAATAAAGCTTTTGAAGGCATAAGTGACTATAAAAGAAGTTTTCTTCTCAATGAATGCTTTTTCCTTCACGTTTCCCGAGGTACACATTCAATTATAATCTTTTATAACCCAAAATGTAAAAAAAATTTAACTTAAAATCAATTATGAGATTATATGATCATTTAAAGGCATAAATAAAGCTTTTGAAGGCATAAGTGACTATAAAAGAAGTTTTCTTCTCAATGAATGGTTTTTGCTTCACGTTTCCCGAGGTAAACATTCAATTATAATCTGTTTTAACCCAAAACGTAAAAAAATTCAACTTAAAATAAGTTATAAGATTATATAATCATTTAAAGGGAGAAATAAAGCTTTTGAAGGCATAAGTGACAATAAAAGAAGTTTTCTTCTCAATGAATGCTTTTTCCTTCACGTTTCCCAAGGTAAACATTCAATTATAATCTGTTTTACCTAAAAATGTAAAAAAATTCAACTTAAAATCAATTATGAGATTATATGATCATTTAAAGGCATAAATAAAGCTTTTGAAGGCATAAGTGACTATAAAAGAAGTTTTCTTCTCAATGAATGGTTTTTGCATCACGTTTCCCGAGGTAAACATTCAATTATAATCTGTTTTAACCCAAAACGTAAAAAAATTCAACTTAAAATAAGTTATAAGATTAGATAATCATTTAAAGGGAGAAATAAAGCTTTTGAAGGCATAAGTGACTATAAAAGAAGTTTTCTTCTCAATGAATGCTTTTTCCTTCACGTTTCCCGAGGTAAACATTCAATTATAATCTGTTTTACCAAAAAATGTAAAAAAATTCAACTTAAAATAAGTTATAAGATTATATAATCATTTAAAGGGAGAAATAAAGCTTTTGAAGGCATAAGTGACAATAAAAGAAGTTTTCTTCTCAATGAATGCTTTTTCCTTCACGTTTCCCAAGATAAACATTCAATTATAATCTGTTTTACCTAAAAATGTAAAAAAATTCAACTTAAAATCAATTATGAGATTATGATCATTTAAAGGCATAAATAAAGCTTTTGAAGGCATAAGTGACTATAAAAGAAGTTTTCTTCTCAATGAATCGTTTTTGCATCACGTTTCCCGAGGTAAATATTCAATTATAATCTGTTTTAACCCAAAACGTAAAAAAATTCAACTTAAAATAAGTTATAAGATTATATAATCATTTAAAGGGAGAAATAAAGCTTTTGAAGGCATAAGTGACTATAAAAGAAGTTTTCTTCTCAATGAATGCTTTTTCCTTCACGTTTCCCGAGGTAAACATTCAATTATAATCTGTTTTACCAAAAAATGTAAAAAAATTCAACTTAAAATCAATTATGAGATTATATGATCATTTAAAGGCATAAATAAAGCTTTTGAAGGCATAAGTGACTATAAAAGAAGTTTTCTTCTCAATGAATTGTTTTTGCATCACGTTTCTCGAGGTAAACATTCAATTATAATCTGTTTTAACCCAAAATGTAAAAAAATTCAACTTAAAATAGGTTATAAGATTATATAATCATTTAAAAGGAGAAATAAAGCTTTTGAAGGCATAAGTGACTATAAAAGAAGTTTTCTTCTCAATGAATGCTTTTTCCTTCACGTTTCCCAAGGTAAACATTCAATTATAATCTGTTTTACCTAAAAATGTAAAAAAATTCAACTTAAAATCAATTATGAGATTATATGATCATTTAAAGGGAGAAATAAAGCTTTTAAAGGCATAAGTGACAATAAAAGAAGTTTTCTTCTCAATGAATGCTTTTTCCTTCACGTTTCCCAAGGTAAACATTCAATTATAATCTGTTTTACCTAAAAATGTAAAAAAATTCAACTTAAAATCAATTATGAGATTATATGATCATTTAAAGGCATAAATAAAGCTTTTGAAGGCATAAGTGACTATAAAAGAAGTTTTCTTCTCAATGAATGGTTTTTGCATCACGTTTCCCGAGGTAAACATTCAATTATAATCTGTTTTAACCCAAAACGTAAAAAAATTCAACTTAAAATAAGTTATAAGATTATACAATCATTTAAAGGGAGAAATAAAGCTTTTGAAGGCATAAGTGACTATAAAAGAAGTTTTCTTCTCAATGAATGCTTTTTCCTTCACGTTTCCCGAGGTAAACATTCAATTATAATCTGTTTTACCAAAAAATGTAAAAAAATTCAACTTAAAATCAATTATGAGATTATATGATCATTTAAAGGCATAAAAAAAGCTTTTGAAGGCATAAGTGACTATAAAAGAAGTTTTCTTCTCAATGAATTATTTTTGCATCACGTTTCTCGAGGTAAACATTCAATTATAATCTGTTTTAACCCAAAATGTAAAAAAATTCAACTTAAAATAGCTTATAAGATTATATAATCATTTAAAAGGAGAAATAAAGCTTTTGAAGGCATAAGTGACTATAAAAGAAGTTTTCTTCTCAATGAATGGTTTTTGCTTCACGTTTCCCGAGGTAAACATTCAATTATAATCTGTTTTAACCCAAAACGTAAAAAAATTCAACTTAAAATAAGTTATAAGATTATATAATCATTTAAAGGGAGAAATAAAGCTTTTGAAGGCATAAGTGACTATAAAAGAAGTTTTCTTCTCAATGAATGGTTTTTGCTTCACGTTTCCCGAGGCAAACATTTAATTATAATCTGTTTTAACCCAAAATGTAAAAAAATTCAACTTAAAATAGGTTATAAGATTATATAATCATTTAAAAGGAGAAATAAAGCTTTTGAAGGCATAAGTGACTATAAAAGAAGTTTTCTTCTCAATGAATGCTTTTTCCTTCACGTTTCCCAAGGTAAACATTCAATTATAATCTGTTTTACCTAAAAATGTAAAAAAATTCAACTTAAAATCAATTATGAGATTATATGATCATTTAAAGGCATAAATAAAGCTTTTGAAGGCATAAGTGACTATAAAAGAAGTTTTCTTTTCAATGAATGGTTTTTGCATCATGTTTCCCGAGGTAAACATTCAATTATAATCTGTTTTAACCCAAAACGTAAAAAAATTCAACTTAAAATAAGTTATAAGATTATATAATCATTTAAGGGGAGAAATAAAGCTTTTGAAGGCATAAGTGACTATAAAAGAAGTTTTCTTCTCAATGAATGGTTTTTCCTTCACGTTTCTCGAGGTACACATTCAATTATAATCTTTTATAACCCAAAATGTAAAAAAAATTCAACTTAAAATCAATTATGAGATTATATGATCATTTAAAGGCATAAATAAAGCTTTTGAAGGCATAAGTGACTATAAAAGAAGTTTTCTTCTCAATGAATGGTTTTTGCTTCACGTTTCCCGAGGTAAACATTGAATTATAATCTGTTTTAACCCAAAACGTAAAAAAATTCAACTTAAAATAAGTTATAAGATTATATAATCATTTAAAGGGAGAAATAAAGCTTTTGAAGGCATAAGTGACTATAAAAGAAGTTTTCTTCTCAATGAATGCTTTTTCCTTCACGTTTCCCGAGGTAAACATTCAATTATAATCTGTTTTACCAAAAAATGTAAAAAAATTCAACTTAAAATCAATTATGAGATTATATGATCATTTAAAGGCATAAATAAAGCTTTTGAAGGCATAAGTGACTATAAAAGAAGTTTTCTTCTCAATGAATTGTTTTTGCATCATGTTTCTCGAGGTAAACATTCAATTATAATCTGTTTTAACCCAAAATGTAAAAAAATTCAACTTAAAATAGGTTATAAGATTATATAATCATTTAAAAGGAGAAATAAAGCTTTTGAAGGCATAAGTGACTATAAAAGAAGTTTTCTTCTCAATGAATGGTTTTTGCTTCACGTTTCCCGAGGTAAACATTGAATTATGATCTGTTTTAACCCAAAACGTAAAAAAATTCAACTTAAAATAAGTTATAAGATTATATAATCATTTAAAGGGAGAAATAAAGCTTTTGAAGGAATAAGTGACTATAAAAGAAGTTTTCTTCTCAATATATGGTTTTTGCTTCATGTTTCCCGAGGTAAACATTTAATTATAATCTGTTTTAACCCAAAACGTAAAAAAAATTCAACTTAAAATCAATTATGAGATTATATGATCATTTAAAGGCATAAATAAAGCTTTTGAAGGCATAAGTGACTATAAAAGAAGTTTTCTTCTCAATGAATCGTTTTTGCATCACGTTTCTCGAGGTAAACATTCAATTATAATCTGTTTTAACCCAAAATGTAAAAAAATTCAACTTAAAATAAGTTATAAGATTATATAATCATTTAAAGGGAGAAATAAAGCTTTTGAAGGCATAAGTGACAATAAAAGAAGTTTTCTTCTCAATGAATGCTTTTTCCTTCACGTTTCCCAAGGTAAACATTCAATTATAATCTGTTTTACCTAAAAATGTAAAAAAATTCAACTTAAAATCAATTATGAGATTATATGATCATTTAAAGGCATAAATAAAGCTTTTGAAGGCATAAGTGACTATAAAAGAAGTTTTCTTCTCAATGAATGGTTTTTGCATCACGTTTCCCGAGGTAAACATTCAATTATAATCTGTTTTAACCCAAAACGTAAAAAAATTCAACTTAAAATAAGTTATAAGATTATATAATCATTTAAAGGGAGAAATAAAGCTTTTGAAGGCATAAGTGACTATAAAAGAAGTTTTCTTCTCAATGAATGCTTTTTCCTTCACGTTTCCTGAGGTAAACATTCAATTATAATCTGTTTTACCAAAAAATGTAAAAAAATTCAACTTAAAATAAGTTATAAGATTATATAATCATTTAAAGGGAGAAATAAAGCTTTTGAAGGCATAAGTGACAATAAAAGAAGTTTTCTTCTCAATGAATGCTTTTTCCTTCACGTTTCCCAAGGTAAACATTCAATTATAATCTGTTTTACCTAAAAATGTAAAAAAATTCAACTTACAATCAATTATGAGATTATATGATCATTTTAAGGCATAAATAAAGCTTTTGAAGGCATAAGTGACTATAAAAGAAGTTTTCTTCTCAATGAATGGTTTTTGCATCACGTTTCCCGAGGTAAATATTCAATTATAATATGTTTTAACCCAAAACGTAAAAAAATTCAACTTAAAATAAGTTATAAGATTATATAATCATTTAAAGGGAGAAATAGAGCTTTTGAAGGCATAAGTGACTATAAAAGAAGTTTTCTTCTCAATGAATGCTTTTTCCTTCACGTTTCCCAAGGTAAACATTCAATTATAATCTGTTTTACCTAAAAATGTAAAAAAATTCAACTTACAATCAATTATGAGATTATATGATCATTTAAAGGCATAAATAAAGCTTTTGAAGGCATAAGTGACTATAAAAGAAGTTTTCTTCTCAATGAATGGTTTTTGCATCACGTTTCCCGAGGTAAACATTCAATTATTATCTGTTTTAACCCAAAACGTAAAAAAATTCAACTTAAAATAAGTTATAAAATTATATAATCATTTAAAGGGAGAAATAAAGCTTTTGAAGGCATAAGTGACTATAAAAGAAGTTTTCTTCTCAATGAATGCTTTTTCCTTCACGTTTCCCAAGGTAAACATTCAATTATATTCTGTTTTACCTAAAAATGTAAAAAAATTCAACTTAAAATCAATTATGAGATTATAAGATCATTTAAAGGCATAAATAAAGCTTTTGAAGGCATAAGTGACTATAAAAGAAGTTTTCTTCTCAATGAATGCTTTATCCTTCACGTTTCCCAAGGTAAACATTCAATTATAATCTGTTTTACCAAAAAATGTAAAAAAATTCAACTTAAAATAAGTTATAAGATTATATAATCATTTAAAGGGAGAAATAAAGCTTTTGAAGGCATAAGTGACAATAAAAGAAGTTTTCTTCTCAATGAATGCTTTATCCTTCACGTTTCCCAAGATAAACATTCAATTATAATCTGTTTTACCTAAAAATGTAAAAAAATTCAACTTACAATCAATTATGAGATTATATGATCATTTAAAGGCATAAATAAAGCTTTTGAAGGCATAAGTGACTATAAAAGAAGTTTTCTTCTCAATGAATGGTTTTTGCATCACGTTTCCCGAGGTAAACATTCAATTATAATCTGTTTTAACCCAAAACGTAAAAAAATTCAACTTAAAATAAGTTATAAGATTATATAATCATTTAAAGGGAGAAATAAAGCTTTTGAAGGCATAAGTGACTATAAAAGAAGTTTTCTTCTCAATGAATGCTTTTTCCTTCACGTTTCCCGAGGTAAACATTCAATTATAATCTGTTTTACCAAAAAATGTAAAAAAATTCAACTTAAAATAAGTTATAAGATTATATAATCATTTAAAGGGAGAAATAAAGCTTTTGAAGGCATAAGTGACAATAAAAGAAGTTTTCTTCTCAATGAATGCTTTATCCTTCACGTTTCCCAAGATAAACATTCAATTATAATCTGTTTTACCTAAAAATGTAAAAAAATTCAACTTAAAATCAATTATGAGATTATATGATCATTTAAAGGCATAAATAAAGCTTTTGAAGGCATAAGTGACTATAAAAGAAGTTTTCTTCTCAATGAATCGTTTTTGCATCACGTTTCCCGAGGTAAATATTCAATTATAATCTGTTTTAACCCAAAACGTAAAAAAATTCAACTTAAAATAAGTTATAAGATTATATAATCATTTAATGGAAGAAATAAAGCTTTTGAAGGCATAAGTGACCATAAAAGAAGTTTTCTTCTCAATGAATGCTTTTTCCTTCACGTTTCCCGAGGTAAACATTCAATTATAATCTGTTTTACCAAAAAATGTAAAAAAATTCAACTTAAAATCAATTATGAGATTATATGATCATTTAAAGGCATAAATAAAGCTTTTGAAGGCATAAGTGACTATAAAAGAAGTTTTCTTCTCAATGAATGGTTTTTGCTTCACGTTTCCCGAGGTAAACATTCAATTATAATCTGTTTTAACCCAAAACGTAAAAAAATTCAACTTAAAATAAGTTATAAGATTATATAATCATTTAAAGGGAGAAATAAAGCTTTTGAAGGCATAAGTGACTATAAAAGAAGTTTTCTTCTCAATGAATGCTTTTTCCTTCACGTTTCCCGAGGTAAACATTCAATTATAATATGTTTTACCAAAAAATGTAAAAATATTCAACTTAAAATCAATTATGAGATTATATGATCATTTAAAGGCATAAATAAAGCTTTTGAAGGCATAAGTGACTATAAAAGAAGTTTTCTTCTCAATGAATTGTTTTTGCATCACGTTTCTCGAGGTAAACATTCAATTATAATCTGTTTTAACCCAAAATGTAAAAAAATTCAACTTAAAATAGGTTATAAGATTATATAATCATTTAAAAGGAGAAATAAAGCTTTTGAAGGCATAAGTGACTATAAAAGAAGTTTTCTTCTCAATGAATGCTTTTTCCTTCACGTTTCCCAAGGTAAACATTCAATTATAATCTGTTTTACCTAAAAATGTAAAAAAATTCAACTTAAAATCAATTATGAGATTATATGATCATTTAAAGGGAGAAATAAAGCTTTTAAAGGCATAAGTGACAATAAAAGAAGTTTTCTTCTCAATGAATGCTTTTTCCTTCACGTTTCCCAAGGTAAACATTCAATTATAATCTGTTTTACCTAAAAATGTAAAAAAATTCAACTTAAAATCAATTATGAGATTATATGATCATTTAAAGGCATAAATAAAGCTTTTGAAGGCATAAGTGACTATAAAAGAAGTTTTCTTCTCAATGAATGGTTTTTGCATCACGTTTCCCGAGGTAAACATTCAATTATAATCTGTTTTAACCCAAAACGTAAAAAAATTCAACTTAAAATAAGTTATAAGATTATACAATCATTTAAAGGGAGAAATAAAGCTTTTGAAGGCATAAGTGACTATAAAAGAAGTTTTCTTCTCAATGAATGCTTTTTCCTTCACGTTTCCCGAGGTAAACATTCAATTATAATCTGTTTTACCAAAAAATGTAAAAAAATTCAACTTAAAATCAATTATGAGATTATATGATCATTTAAAGGCATAAAAAAAGCTTTTGAAGGCATAAGTGACTATAAAAGAAGTTTTCTTCTCAATGAATTATTTTTGCATCACGTTTCTCGAGGTAAACATTCAATTATAATCTGTTTTAACCCAAAATGTAAAAAAATTCAACTTAAAATAGCTTATAAGATTATATAATCATTTAAAAGGAGAAATAAAGCTTTTGAAGGCATAAGTGACTATAAAAGAAGTTTTCTTCTCAATGAATGGTTTTTGCTTCACGTTTCCCGAGGTAAACATTCAATTATAATCTGTTTTAACCCAAAACGTAAAAAAATTCAACTTAAAATAAGTTATAAGATTATATAATCATTTAAAGGGAGAAATAAAGCTTTTGAAGGCATAAGTGACTATAAAAGAAGTTTTCTTCTCAATGAATGGTTTTTGCTTCACGTTTCCCGAGGCAAACATTTAATTATAATCTGTTTTAACCCAAAATGTAAAAAAATTCAACTTAAAATAGGTTATAAGATTATATAATCATTTAAAAGGAGAAATAAAGCTTTTGAAGGCATAAGTGACTATAAAAGAAGTTTTCTTCTCAATGAATGCTTTTTCCTTCACGTTTCCCAAGGTAAACATTCAATTATAATCTGTTTTACCTAAAAATGTAAAAAAATTCAACTTAAAATCAATTATGAGATTATATGATCATTTAAAGGCATAAATAAAGCTTTTGAAGGCATAAGTGACTATAAAAGAAGTTTTCTTTTCAATGAATGGTTTTTGCATCATGTTTCCCGAGGTAAACATTCAATTATAATCTGTTTTAACCCAAAACGTAAAAAAATTCAACTTAAAATAAGTTATAAGATTATATAATCATTTAAGGGGAGAAATAAAGCTTTTGAAGGCATAAGTGACTATAAAAGAAGTTTTCTTCTCAATGAATGGTTTTTCCTTCACGTTTCTCGAGGTACACATTCAATTATAATCTTTTATAACCCAAAATGTAAAAAAAATTCAACTTAAAATCAATTATGAGATTATATGATCATTTAAAGGCATAAATAAAGCTTTTGAAGGCATAAGTGACTATAAAAGAAGTTTTCTTCTCAATGAATGGTTTTTGCTTCACGTTTCCCGAGGTAAACATTGAATTATAATCTGTTTTAACCCAAAACGTAAAAAAATTCAACTTAAAATAAGTTATAAGATTATATAATCATTTAAAGGGAGAAATAAAGCTTTTGAAGGCATAAGTGACTATAAAAGAAGTTTTCTTCTCAATGAATGCTTTTTCCTTCACGTTTCCCGAGGTAAACATTCAATTATAATCTGTTTTACCAAAAAATGTAAAAAAATTCAACTTAAAATCAATTATGAGATTATATGATCATTTAAAGGCATAAATAAAGCTTTTGAAGGCATAAGTGACTATAAAAGAAGTTTTCTTCTCAATGAATTGTTTTTGCATCATGTTTCTCGAGGTAAACATTCAATTATAATCTGTTTTAACCCAAAATGTAAAAAAATTCAACTTAAAATAGGTTATAAGATTATATAATCATTTAAAAGGAGAAATAAAGCTTTTGAAGGCATAAGTGACTATAAAAGAAGTTTTCTTCTCAATGAATGGTTTTTGCTTCACGTTTCCCGAGGTAAACATTGAATTATGATCTGTTTTAACCCAAAACGTAAAAAAATTCAACTTAAAATAAGTTATAAGATTATATAATCATTTAAAGGGAGAAATAAAGCTTTTGAAGGAATAAGTGACTATAAAAGAAGTTTTCTTCTCAATATATGGTTTTTGCTTCATGTTTCCCGAGGTAAACATTTAATTATAATCTGTTTTAACCCAAAACGTAAAAAAAATTCAACTTAAAATCAATTATGAGATTATATGATCATTTAAAGGCATAAATAAAGCTTTTGAAGGCATAAGTGACTATAAAAGAAGTTTTCTTCTCAATGAATCGTTTTTGCATCACGTTTCTCGAGGTAAACATTCAATTATAATCTGTTTTAACCCAAAATGTAAAAAAATTCAACTTAAAATAAGTTATAAGATTATATAATCATTTAAAGGGAGAAATAAAGCTTTTGAAGGCATAAGTGACAATAAAAGAAGTTTTCTTCTCAATGAATGCTTTTTCCTTCACGTTTCCCAAGGTAAACATTCAATTATAATCTGTTTTACCTAAAAATGTAAAAAAATTCAACTTAAAATCAATTATGAGATTATATGATCATTTAAAGGCATAAATAAAGCTTTTGAAGGCATAAGTGACTATAAAAGAAGTTTTCTTCTCAATGAATGGTTTTTGCATCACGTTTCCCGAGGTAAACATTCAATTATAATCTGTTTTAACCCAAAACGTAAAAAAATTCAACTTAAAATAAGTTATAAGATTATATAATCATTTAAAGGGAGAAATAAAGCTTTTGAAGGCATAAGTGACTATAAAAGAAGTTTTCTTCTCAATGAATGCTTTTTCCTTCACGTTTCCTGAGGTAAACATTCAATTATAATCTGTTTTACCAAAAAATGTAAAAAAATTCAACTTAAAATAAGTTATAAGATTATATAATCATTTAAAGGGAGAAATAAAGCTTTTGAAGGCATAAGTGACAATAAAAGAAGTTTTCTTCTCAATGAATGCTTTTTCCTTCACGTTTCCCAAGGTAAACATTCAATTATAATCTGTTTTACCTAAAAATGTAAAAAAATTCAACTTACAATCAATTATGAGATTATATGATCATTTTAAGGCATAAATAAAGCTTTTGAAGGCATAAGTGACTATAAAAGAAGTTTTCTTCTCAATGAATGGTTTTTGCATCACGTTTCCCGAGGTAAATATTCAATTATAATATGTTTTAACCCAAAACGTAAAAAAATTCAACTTAAAATAAGTTATAAGATTATATAATCATTTAAAGGGAGAAATAGAGCTTTTGAAGGCATAAGTGACTATAAAAGAAGTTTTCTTCTCAATGAATGCTTTTTCCTTCACGTTTCCCAAGGTAAACATTCAATTATAATCTGTTTTACCTAAAAATGTAAAAAAATTCAACTTACAATCAATTATGAGATTATATGATCATTTAAAGGCATAAATAAAGCTTTTGAAGGCATAAGTGACTATAAAAGAAGTTTTCTTCTCAATGAATGGTTTTTGCATCACGTTTCCCGAGGTAAACATTCAATTATTATCTGTTTTAACCCAAAACGTAAAAAAATTCAACTTAAAATAAGTTATAAAATTATATAATCATTTAAAGGGAGAAATAAAGCTTTTGAAGGCATAAGTGACTATAAAAGAAGTTTTCTTCTCAATGAATGCTTTTTCCTTCACGTTTCCCAAGGTAAACATTCAATTATATTCTGTTTTACCTAAAAATGTAAAAAAATTCAACTTAAAATCAATTATGAGATTATAAGATCATTTAAAGGCATAAATAAAGCTTTTGAAGGCATAAGTGACTATAAAAGAAGTTTTCTTCTCAATGAATGCTTTATCCTTCACGTTTCCCAAGGTAAACATTCAATTATAATCTGTTTTACCAAAAAATGTAAAAAAATTCAACTTAAAATAAGTTATAAGATTATATAATCATTTAAAGGGAGAAATAAAGCTTTTGAAGGCATAAGTGACAATAAAAGAAGTTTTCTTCTCAATGAATGCTTTATCCTTCACGTTTCCCAAGATAAACATTCAATTATAATCTGTTTTACCTAAAAATGTAAAAAAATTCAACTTACAATCAATTATGAGATTATATGATCATTTAAAGGCATAAATAAAGCTTTTGAAGGCATAAGTGACTATAAAAGAAGTTTTCTTCTCAATGAATGGTTTTTGCATCACGTTTCCCGAGGTAAACATTCAATTATAATCTGTTTTAACCCAAAACGTAAAAAAATTCAACTTAAAATAAGTTATAAGATTATATAATCATTTAAAGGGAGAAATAAAGCTTTTGAAGGCATAAGTGACTATAAAAGAAGTTTTCTTCTCAATGAATGCTTTTTCCTTCACGTTTCCCGAGGTAAACATTCAATTATAATCTGTTTTACCAAAAAATGTAAAAAAATTCAACTTAAAATAAGTTATAAGATTATATAATCATTTAAAGGGAGAAATAAAGCTTTTGAAGGCATAAGTGACAATAAAAGAAGTTTTCTTCTCAATGAATGCTTTATCCTTCACGTTTCCCAAGATAAACATTCAATTATAATCTGTTTTACCTAAAAATGTAAAAAAATTCAACTTAAAATCAATTATGAGATTATATGATCATTTAAAGGCATAAATAAAGCTTTTGAAGGCATAAGTGACTATAAAAGAAGTTTTCTTCTCAATGAATCGTTTTTGCATCACGTTTCCCGAGGTAAATATTCAATTATAATCTGTTTTAACCCAAAACGTAAAAAAATTCAACTTAAAATAAGTTATAAGATTATATAATCATTTAATGGAAGAAATAAAGCTTTTGAAGGCATAAGTGACCATAAAAGAAGTTTTCTTCTCAATGAATGCTTTTTCCTTCACGTTTCCCGAGGTAAACATTCAATTATAATCTGTTTTACCAAAAAATGTAAAAAAATTCAACTTAAAATCAATTATGAGATTATATGATCATTTAAAGGCATAAATAAAGCTTTTGAAGGCATAAGTGACTATAAAAGAAGTTTTCTTCTCAATGAATGGTTTTTGCTTCACGTTTCCCGAGGTAAACATTCAATTATAATCTGTTTTAACCCAAAACGTAAAAAAATTCAACTTAAAATAAGTTATAAGATTATATAATCATTTAAAGGGAGAAATAAAGCTTTTGAAGGCATAAGTGACTATAAAAGAAGTTTTCTTCTCAATGAATGCTTTTTCCTTCACGTTTCCCGAGGTAAACATTCAATTATAATATGTTTTACCAAAAAATGTAAAAATATTCAACTTAAAATCAATTATGAGATTATATGATCATTTAAAGGCATAAATAAAGCTTTTGAAGGCATAAGTGACTATAAAAGAAGTTTTCTTCTCAATGAATTGTTTTTGCATCACGTTTCTCGAGGTAAACATTCAATTATAATCTGTTTTAACCCAAAATGTAAAAAAATTCAACTTAAAATAGGTTATAAGATTATATAATCATTTAAAAGGAGAAATAAAGCTTTTGAAGGCATAAGTGACTATAAAAGAAGTTTTCTTCTCAATGAATGGTTTTTGCATCACGTTTCTCGAGGTAAACATTCAATTATAATCTGTTTTAACCCAAAATGTAAAAAAATTCAACTTAAAATAGGTTATAAGATTATATAATCATTTAAAAGGAGAAATAAAGCTTTTGAAGGCATAAGTGACTATAAAAGAAGTTTTCTTCTCAATGAATGGTTTTTGCATCACGTTTCCCGAGGTAAATATTCAATTATAATCTGTTTTAACCCAAAACGTAAAAAAATTCAACTTAAAATAAGTTATAAGATTATATAATCATTTAAAGGGAGAAATAAAGCTTTTGAAGGCATAAGTGACTATAAAAGAAGTTTTCTTCTCAATGAATGCTTTTTCCTTCACGTTTCCCAAGGTAAACATTCAATTATAATCTGTTTTACCAAAAAATGTAAAAATATTCAACTTAAAATCAATTATGAGATTATAAGATCATTTAAAGGCATAAATAAAGCTTTTGAAGGCATAAGTGACTATAAAAGAAGTTTTCTTCTCAATGAATGATTTTTCCTTCACGTTTCCCAAGGTAAACATTCAATTATAATCTGTTTTACCTAAAAATGTAAAACAATTCAACTTACAATCAATTATGAGATTATATGATCATTTAAAGGCATAAATAAAGCTTTTGAAGGCATAAGTGACTATAAAAGAAGTTTTCTTCTCAATGAATGGTTTTTGCATCACGTTTCCCGAGGTAAACATTCAATTATTATCTGTTTTAACCCAAAACGTAAAAAAATTCAACTTAAAATAAGTTATAAGATTATATAATCATTTAAAGGGAGAAATAAAGCTTTTGAAGGCATAAGTGACTATAAAAGAAGTTTTCTTCTCAATGAATGCTTTTTCCTTCACGTTTCCCGAGGTAAACATTCAATTATAATCTGTTTTACCAAAAAATGTAAAAATATTCAACTTAAAATCAATTATGAGATTATAAGATCATTTAAAGGCATAAATAAAGCTTTTGAAGGCATAAGTGACTATAAAAGAAGTTTTCTTCTCAATGAATCGTTTTTGCATCACGTTTCTCGAGGTAAACATTCAATTATAATCTGTTTTAACCCAAAATGTAAAAAAATTCAACTTAAAATAGGTTATAAGATTATATAATCATTTAAAGGGAGAAATAAAGCTTTTGAAGGCATAAGTGACAATAAAAGAAGTTTTCTTCTCAATGAATACTTTATCCTTCACGTTTCTCGAGGTAAACATTCAATTATAATCTGTTTTAACCCAAAATGTTAAAAAATTCAACTTAAAATAGGTTATAAGATTATATAATCATTTAAAAGGAGAAATAAAGCTTTTGAAGGCATAAGTGACTATAAAAGAAGTTTTCTTCTCAATGAATGGTTTTTGCATCACGTTTCCCGAGGTAAATATTCAATTATAATCTGTTTTAACCCAAAACGTAAAAAAATTCAACTTAAAATAAGTTATAAGATTATATAATCATTTAAAGGGAGAAATAAAGCTTTTGAAGGCATAAGTGACTATAAAAGAAGTTTTCTTCTCAATGAATGCTTTTTCCTTCACGTTTCCCGAGGTAAACATTCAATTATAATCTGTTTTACCTAAAAATGTAAAAAAATTCAACTTACAATCAATTATGAGATTATATGATCATTTAAAGGCATAAATAAAGCTTTTGAAGGCATAAGTGACTATAAAAGAAGTTTTCTTCTCAATGAATGGTTTTTGCATCACGTTTCCCGAGGTAAACATTCAATTATTATCTGTTTTAACCCAAAACGTAAAAAAATTCAACTTAAAATAAGTTATAAGATTATATAATCATTTAAAGGGAGAAATAAAGCTTTTGAAGGCATAAGTGACTATAAAAGAAGTTTTCTTCTCAATGAATGCTTTTTCCTTCACGTTTCCCGAGGTAAACATTCAATTATAATCTGTTTTACCAAAAAATGTAAAAATATTCAACTTAAAATCAATTATGAGATTATAAGATCATTTAAAGGCATAAATAAAGCTTTTGAAGGCATAAGTGACTATAAAAGAAGTTTTCTTCTCAATGAATGCTTTTTCCTTCACGTTTCCCAAGGTAAACATTCAATTATAATCTGTTTTACCTAAAAATGTAAAAAAATTCAACTTACAATCAATTATGAGATTATATGATCATTTAAAGGCATAAATAAAGCTTTTGAAGGCATAAGTGACTATAAAAGAAGTTTTCTTCTCAATGAATGGTTTTTGCATCACGTTTCCCGAGGTAAACATTCAATTATTATCTGTTTTAACCCAAAACGTAAAAAAATTCAACTTAAAATAAGTTATAAGATTATATAATCATTTAAAGGGAGAAATAAAGCTTTTGAAGGCATAAGTGACTATAAAAGAAGTTTTCTTCTCAATGAATGCTTTTTCCTTCACGTTTCCCGAGGTAAACATTCAATTATAATCTGTTTTACCAAAAAATGTAAAAATATTCAACTTAAAATCAATTATGAGATTATAAGATCATTTAAAGGCATAAATAAAGCTTTTGAAGGCATAAGTGACTATAAAAGAAGTTTTCTTCTCAATGAATCGTTTTTGCATCACGTTTCTCGAGGTAAACATTCAATTATAATCTGTTTTAACCCAAAATGTAAAAAAATTCAACTTAAAATAGGTTATAAGATTATATAATCATTTAAAGGGAGAAATAAAGCTTTTGAAGGCATAAGTGACAATAAAAGAAGTTTTCTTCTCAATGAATACTTTATCCTTCACGTTTCCCAAGATAAACATTCAATTATAATCTGTTTTACCTAAAAATGTTAAAAAATTCAACTTAAAATCAATTATGAGATTATATGATCATTTTAAGGCATAAATAAAGCTTTTGAAGGCATAAGTGACTATAAAAGAAGTTTTCTTCTCAATGAATGGTTTTTGCATCACGTTTCCCGAGGTAAATATTCAATTATAATCTGTTTTAACCCAAAACGTAAAAAAATTCAACTTAAAATAAGTTATAAGATTATATAATCATTTAAAGGGAGAAATAAAGCTTTTGAAGGCATAAGTGACAATAAAAGAAGTTTTCTTCTCAATGAATGCTTTTTCCTTCACGTTTCCCAAGGTAAACATTCAATTATATTCTGTTTTACCTAAAAATGTAAAAAAATTCAACTTAAAATCAATTATGAGATTATATGATCATTTAAAGGCATAAATAAAGCTTTTGAAGGCATAAGTGACTATAAAAGAAGTTTTCTTCTCAATGAATGGTTTTTGCATCACGTTTCCCGAGGTAAACATTCAATTATAATCTGTTTTAACCCAAAACGTAAAAAAATTCAACTTAAAATAAGTTATAAGATTATATAATCATTTAAAGGGAGAAATAAAGCTTTTGAAGGCATAAGTGACTATAAAAGAAGTTTTCTTCTCAATGAATGCTTTTTCCTTCACGTTTCCCGAGGTAAACATTCAATTATAATCTGTTTTACCAAAAAATGTAAAAATATTCAACTTAAAATCAATTATGAGATTATAAGATCATTTAAAGGCATAAATAAAGCTTTTGAAGGCATAAGTGACTATAAAAGAAGTTTTCTTCTCAATGAATGCTTTTTCCTTCACGTTTTCCAAGGTAAACATTCAATTATAATCTGTTTTACCTAAAAATGTAAAAAAATTCAACTTACAATCAATTATGAGATTATATGATCATTTAAAGGCATAAATAAAGCTTTTGAAGGCATAAGTGACTATAAAAGAAGTTTTCTTCTCAATGAATGGTTTTTGCATCACGTTTCCCGAGGTAAACATTCAATTATTATCTGTTTTAACCCAAAACGTAAAAAAATTCAACTTAAAATAAGTTATAAGATTATATAATCATTTAAAGGGAGAAATAAAGCTTTTGAAGGCATAAGTGACTATAAAAGAAGTTTTCTTCTCAATGAATGCTTTTTCCTTCACGTTTCCCGAGGTAAACATTCAATTATAATCTGTTTTACCAAAAAATGTAAAAATATTCAACTTAAAATCAATTATGAGATTATAAGATCATTTAAAGGCATAAATAAAGCTTTTGAAGGCATAAGTGACTATAAAAGAAGTTTTCTTCTCAATGAATGGTTTTTGCATCACGTTTCCCGAGGTAAACATTCAATTATTATCTGTTTTAACCCAAAACGTAAAAAAATTCAACTTAAAATAAGTTATAAGATTATATAATCATTTAAAGGGAGAAATAAAGCTTTTGAAGGCATAAGTGACTATAAAAGAAGTTTTCTTCTCAATGAATGCTTTTTCCTTCACGTTTCCCGAGGTAAACATTCAATTATAATCTGTTTTACCAAAAAATGTAAAAATATTCAACTTAAAATCAATTATGAGATTATAAGATCATTTAAAGGCATAAATAAAGCTTTTGAAGGCATAAGTGACTATAAAAGAAGTTTTCTTCTCAATGAATGGTTTTTGCATCACGTTTCCCGAGGTAAACATTCAATTATTATCTGTTTTAACCCAAAACGTAAAAAAATTCAACTTAAAATAAGTTATAAGATTATATAATCATTTAAAGGGAGAAATAAAGCTTTTGAAGGCATAAGTGACAATAAAAGAAGTTTTCTTCTCAATGAATGCTTTATCCTTCACGTTTCCCAAGATAAACATTCAATTATAATCTGTTTTACCTAAAAATGTAAAAAAATTCAACTTAAAATCAATTATGAGATTATATGATCATTTAAAGGCATAAATAAAGCTTTTGAAGGCATAAGTGACTATAAAAGAAGTTTTCTTCTCAATGAATCGTTTTTGCATCACGTTTCCCGAGGTAAATATTCAATTATAATCTGTTTTAACCCAAAACGTAAAAAAATTCAACTTAAAATAAGTTATAAGATTATATAATCATTTAAAGGGAGAAATAAAGCTTTTGAAGGCATAAGTGACTATAAAAGAAGTTTTCTTCTCAATGAATGCTTTTTCCTTCACGTTTCCCGAGGTAAACATTCAATTATAATCTGTTTTACCAAAAAATGTAAAAAAATTCAACTTAAAATCAATTATGAGATTATATGATCATTTAAAGGCATAAATAAAGCTTTTGAAGGCATAAGTGACTATAAAAGAAGTTTTCTTCTCAATGAATGGTTTTTGCTTCACGTTTCCCGAGGTAAACATTCAATTATAATCTGTTTTAACCCAAAACGTAAAAAAATTCAACTTAAAATAAGTTATAAGATTATATAATCATTTAAAGGGAGAAATAAAGCTTTTGAAGGCATAAGTGACTATAAAAGAAGTTTTCTTCTCAATGAATGGTTTTTGCATCACGTTTCCCGAGGTAAACATTCAATTATAATCTGTTTTAACCCAAAACGTAAAAAAATTCAACTTAAAATAAGTTATAAGATTATATAATCATTTAAAGGGAGAAATAAAGCTTTTGAAGGCATAAGTGACTATAAAAGAAGTTTTCTTCTCAATGAATGCTTTTTCCTTCACGTTTCCCGAGGTAAACATTCAATTATAATCTGTTTTACCAAAAAATGTAAAAAAATTCAACTTAAAATAAGTTATAAGATTATATAATCATTTAAAGGGAGAAATAAAGCTTTTGAAGGCATAAGTGACAATAAAAGAAGTTTTCTTCTCAATGAATGCTTTATCCTTCACGTTTCCCAAGATAAACATTCAATTATAATCTGTTTTACCTAAAAATGTAAAAAAATTCAACTTAAAATCAATTATGAGATTATATGATCATTTAAAGGCATAAATAAAGCTTTTGAAGGCATAAGTGACTATAAAAGAAGTTTTCTTCTCAATGAATCGTTTTTGCATCACGTTTCCCGAGGTAAATATTCAATTATAATCTGTTTTAACCCAAAACGTAAAAAAATTCAACTTAAAATAAGTTATAAGATTATATAATCATTTAAAGGGAGAAATAAAGCTTTTGAAGGCATAAGTGACTATAAAAGAAGTTTTCTTCTCAATGAATGCTTTTTCCTTCACGTTTCCCGAGGTAAACATTCAATTATAATCTGTTTTACCAAAAAATGTAAAAAAATTCAACTTAAAATCAATTATGAGATTATATGATCATTTAAAGGCATAAATAAAGCTTTTGAAGGCATAAGTGACTATAAAAGAAGTTTTCTTCTCAATGAATGGTTTTTGCTTCACGTTTCCCGAGGTAAACATTCAATTATAATCTGTTTTAACCCAAAACGTAAAAAAATTCAACTTAAAATAAGTTATAAGATTATATAATCATTTAAAGGGAGAAATAAAGCTTTTGAAGGCATAAGTGACTATAAAAGAAGTTTTCTTCTCAATGAATGCTTTTTCCTTCACGTTTCCCAAGATAAACATTCAATTATAATCTGTTTTACCTAAAAATGTAAAAATATTCAACTTAAAATCAATTATGAGATTATATGATCATTTAAAGGCATAAATAAAGCTTTTGAAGGCATAAGTGACTATAAAAGAAGTTTTCTTCTCAATGAATTGTTTTTGCATCACGTTTCTCGAGGTAAACATTCAATTATAATCTGTTTTAACCCAAAATGTAAAAAAATTCAACTTAAAATAGGTTATAAGATTATATAATCATTTAAAAGGAGAAATAAAGCTTTTGAAGGCATAAGTGACTATAAAAGAAGTTTTCTTCTCAATGAATGGTTTTTGCTTCACGTTTCCCGAGGTAAACATTGAATTATAATCTGTTTTAACCCAAAACGTAAAAAAATTCAACTTAAAATAAGTTATAAGATTATATAATCATTTAAAGGGAGAAATAAAGCTTTTGAAGGCATAAGTGACTATAAAAGAAGTTTTCTTCTCAATATATGGTTTTTGCTTCACGTTTCCCGAGGTAAACATTTAATTATAATCTGTTTTAACCCAAAACGTAAAAAAAATTCAACTTAAAATCAATTATGAGATTATATGATCATTTAAAGGCATAAATAAAGCTTTTGAAGGCATAAGTGACTATAAAAGAAGTTTTCTTCTCAATGAATTGTTTTTGCATCACGTTTCTCGAGGTAAACATTCAATTATAATCTGTTTTAACCCAAAATGTAAAAAAATTCAACTTAAAATAAGTTATAAGATTATATAATCATTTAAAGGGAGAAATAAAGCTTTTGAAGGCATAAGTGACAATAAAAGAAGTTTTCTTCTCAATGAATGCTTTTTCCTTCACGTTTCCCAAGGTAAACATTCAATTATAATCTGTTTTACCTAAAAATGTAAAAAAATTCAACTTAAAATAAGTTATAAGATTATATAATCATTTAAAGGGAGAAATAAAGCTTTTGAAGGCATAAGTGACAATAAAAGAAGTTTTCTTCTCAATGAATGCTTTATCCTTCACGTTTCCCAAGATAAACATTCAATTATAATCTGTTTTACCTAAAAATGTTAAAAAATTCAACTTAAAATCAATTATGAGATTATATGATCATTTAAAGGCATAAATAAAGCTTTTGAAGGCATAAGTGACTATAAAAGAAGTTTTCTTCTCAATGAATCGTTTTTGCATCACGTTTCCCGAGGTAAATATTCAATTATAATCTGTTTTAACCCAAAACGTAAAAAAATTCAACTTAAAATAAGTTATAAGATTATATAATCATTTAAAGGGAGAAATAAAGCTTTTGAAGGCATAAGTGACTATAAAAGAAGTTTTCTTCTCAATGAATACTTTATCCTTCACGTTTCCCAAGATAAACATTCAATTATAATCTGTTTTACCTAAAAATGTTAAAAAATTCAACTTAAAATCAATTATGAGATTATATGATCATTTAAAGGCATAAATAAAGCTTTTGAAGGCATAAGTGACTATAAAAGAAGTTTTCTTCTCAATGAATGGTTTTTGCATCACGTTTCCCGAGGTAAATATTCAATTATAATCTGTTTTAACCCAAAACGTAAAAAAATTCAACTTAAAATAAGTTATAAGATTATATAATCATTTAAAGGGAGAAATAAAGCTTTTGAAGGCATAAGTGACAATAAAAGAAGTTTTCTTCTCAATGAATGCTTTTTCCTTCACGTTTCCCAAGGTAAACATTCAATTATAATCTGTTTTACCTAAAAATGTAAAAAAATTCAACTTAAAATCAATTATGAGATTATATGATCATTTAAAGGCATAAATAAAGCTTTTGAAGGCATAAGTGACTATAAAAGAAGTTTTCTTCTCAATGAATGGTTTTTGCATCACGTTTCCCGAGGTAAACATTCAATTATAATCTGTTTTAACCCAAAACGTAAAAAAATTCAACTTAAAATAAGTTATAAGATTATATAATCATTTAAAGGGAGAAATAAAGCTTTTGAAGGCATAAGTGACTATAAAAGAAGTTTTCTTCTCAATGAATGCTTTTTCCTTCACGTTTCCCAAGGTAAACATTCAATTATAATCTGTTTTACCAAAAAATGTAAAAAAATTCAACTTAAAATAAGTTATAAGATTATATAATCATTTAAAGGGAGAAATAAAGCTTTTGAAGGCATAAGTGACAATAAAAGAAGTTTTCTTCTCAATGAATGCTTTATCCTTTACGTTTCCCAAGATAAACATTCAATTATAATCTGTTTTACCTAAAAATGTAAAAAAATTCAACTTAAAATCAATTATGAGATTATATGATCATTTAAAGGCATAAATAAAGCTTTTGAAGGCATAAGTGACTATAAAAGAAGTTTTCTTCTCAATGAATCGTTTTTGCATCACGTTTGCCGAGGTAAATATTCAATTATAATCTGTTTTAACCCAAAACGTAAAAAAATTCAACTTAAAATAAGTTATAAGATTATATAATCATTTAAAGGGAGAAATAAAGCTTTTGAAGGCATAAGTGACTATAAAAGAAGTTTTCTTCTCAATGAATGCTTTTTCCTTCACGTTTCCCGAGGTAAACATTCAATTATAATCTGTTTTACCAAAAAATGTAAAAAAATTCAACTTAAAATCAATTATGAGATTATATGATCATTTAAAGGCATAAATAAAGCTTTTGAAGGCATAAGTGACTATAAAAGAAGTTTTCTTCTCAATGAATTGTTTTTGCATCACGTTTCTCGAGGTAAACATTCAATTATAATCTGTTTTAACCCAAAATGTAAAAAAATTCAACTTAAAATAGGTTATAAGATTATATAATCATTTAAAAGGAGAAATAAAGCTTTTGAAGGCATAAGTGACTATAAAAGAAGTTTTCTTCTCAATGAATGGTTTTTGCTTCATGTTTCCCGAGGTAAACATTGAATTATAATCTGTTTTAACCCAAAACGTAAAAAAATTCAACTTAAAATAAGTTATAAGATTATATAATCATTTAAAGGGAGAAATAAAGCTTTTGAAGGCATAAGTGACTATAAAAGAAGTTTCCTTCTCAATAAATGGTTTTTACTTCACGTTTCCCGAGGTAAACATTTAATTATAATCTGTTTTAACCCAAAACGTAAAAAAAATTCAACTTAAAATCAATTATGAGATTATATGATCATTTAAAGGCATAAATAAAGCTTTTGAAGGCATAAGTGACTATAAAAGAAGTTTTCTTCTCAATGAATCGTTTTTGCATCACGTTTCTCGAGGTAAACATTCAATTATAATCTGTTTTAACCCAAAACGTAAAAAAATTCAACTTAAAATAAGTTATAAGATTATATAATCATTTAAAGGGAGAAATAAAGCTTTTGAAGGCATAAGTGACAATAAAAGAAGTTTTCTTCTCAATGAATACTTTATCCTTCACGTTTCCCAAGATAAACATTCAATTATAATCTGTTTTACCTAAAAATGTTAAAAAATTCAACTTAAAATCAATTATGAGATTATATGATCATTTTAAGGCATAAATAAAGCTTTTGAAGGCATAAGTGACTATAAAAGAAGTTTTCTTCTCAATGAATGGTTTTTGCATCACGTTTCCCGAGGTAAATATTCAATTATAATCTGTTTTAACCCAAAACGTAAAAAAATTCAACTTAAAATAAGTTATAAGATTATATAATCATTTAAAGGGAGAAATAAAGCTTTTGAAGGCATAAGTGACTATAAAAGAAGTTTTCTTCTCAATGAATGCTTTTTCCTTCACGTTTCCCAAGGTAAACATTCAATTATAATCTGTTTTACCTAAAAATGTAAAAAAATTCAACTTACAATCAATTATGAGATTATATGATCATTTAAAGGCATAAATAAAGCTTTTGAAGGTATAAGTGACTATAAAAGAAGTTTTCTTCTCAATGAATGGTTTTTGCATCACGTTTCCCGAGGTAAACATTCAATTATTATCTGTTTTAACCCAAAACGTAAAAAAATTCAACTTAAAATAAGTTATAAGATTATATAATCATTTAAAGGGAGAAATAAAGCTTTTGAAGGCATAAGTGACTATAAAAGAAGTTTTCTTCTCAATGAATGCTTTTTCCTTCACGTTTCCCGAGGTAAACATTCAATTATAATCTGTTTTACCAAAAAATGTAAAAATATTCAACTTAAAATCAATTATGAGATTATAAGATCATTTAAAGGCATAAATAAAGCTTTTGAAGGCATAAATGACTATAAAAGAAGTTTTCTTCTCAATGAATCGTTTTTGCATCACGTTTCTCGAGGTAAACATTCAATTATAATCTGTTTTAACCCAAAACGTAAAAAAATTCAACTTAAAATAAGTTATAAGATTATATAATCATTTAAAGGGAGAAATAAAGCTTTTGAAGGCATAAGTGACAATAAAAGAAGTTTTCTTCTCAATGAATACTTTATCCTTCACGTTTCCCAAGATAAACATTCAATTATAATCTGTTTTACCTAAAAATGTTAAAAAATTCAACTTAAAATCAATTATGAGATTATATGATCATTTTAAGGCATAAATAAAGCTTTTGAAGGCATAAGTGACTATAAAAGAAGTTTTCTTCTCAATGAATGGTTTTTGCATCACGTTTCCCGAGGTAAATATTCAATTATAATCTGTTTTAACCCAAAATGTAAAAAAATTCAACTTCAAATAGGTTATAAGATTATATAATCATTTAAAAGGAGAAATAAAGCTTTTGAAGGCATAAGTGACTATAAAAGAAGTTTTCTTCTCAATGAATGCTTTTTCCTTCACGTTTCCCAAGGTAAACATTCAATTATATTCTGTTTTACCTAAAAATGTAAAAAAATTCAACTTAAAATCAATTATGAGATTATATGATCATTTAAAGGCATAAATAAAGCTTTTGAAGGCATAAGTGACTATAAAAGAAGTTTTCTTCTCAATGAATGGTTTTTGCATCACGTTTCCCGAGGTAAACATTCAATTATTATCTGTTTTAACCCAAAACGTAAAAAAATTCAACTTAAAATAAGTTATAAGATTATATAATCATTTAAAGGGAGAAATAAAGCTTTTGAAGGCATAAGTGACTATAAAAGAAGTTTTCTTCTCAATGAATGCTTTTTCCTTCACGTTTCCCGAGGTAAACATTCAATTATAATCTGTTTTACCAAAAAATGTAAAAAAATTCAACTTAAAATAAGTTATAAGATTATATAATCATTTAAAGGGAGAAATAAAGCTTTTGAAGGCATAAGTGACAATAAAAGAAGTTTTCTTCTCAATGAATGCTTTATCCTTCACGTTTCCCAAGATAAACATTCAATTATAATCTGTTTTACCTAAAAATGTAAAAAAATTCAACTTAAAATCAATTATGAGATTATATGATCATTTAAAGGCATAAATAAAGCTTTTGAAGGCATAAGTGACTATAAAAGAAGTTTTCTTCTCAATGAATCGTTTTTGCATCACGTTTGCCGAGGTAAATATTCAATTATAATCTGTTTTAACCCAAAACGTAATAAAATTCAACTTAAAATAAGTTATAAGATTATATAATCATTTAAAGGGAGAAATAAAGCTTTTGAAGGCATAAGTGACTATAAAAGAAGTTTTCTTCTCAATGAATGCTTTTTCCTTCACGTTTCCCGAGGTAAACATTCAATTATAATCTGTTTTACCAAAAAATGTAAAAAAATTCAACTTAAAATCAATTATGAGATTATATGATCATTTAAAGGCATAAATAAAGCTTTTGAAGGCATAAGTGACTATAAAAGAAGTTTTCTTCTCAATGAATGGTTTTTGCTTCACGTTTCCCGAGGTAAACATTCAATTATAATCTGTTTTAACCCAAAACGTAAAAAAATTCAACTTAAAATAAGTTATAAGATTATATAATCATTTAAAGGGAGAAATAAAGCTTTTGAAGGCATAAGTGACTATAAAAGAAGTTTTCTTCTCAATGAATGCTTTTTCCTTCACGTTTCCCGAGGTAAACATTCAATTATAATATGTTTTACCAAAAAATGTAAAAATATTCAACTTAAAATCAATTATGAGATTATATGATCATTTAAAGGCATAAATAAAGCTTTTGAAGGCATAAGTGACTATAAAAGAAGTTTTCTTCTCAATGAATTGTTTTTGCATCACGTTTCTCGAGGTAAACATTCAATTATAATCTGTTTTAACCCAAAATGTAAAAAAATTCAACTTAAAATAGGTTATAAGATTATATAATCATTTAAAAGGAGAAATAAAGCTTTTGAAGGCATAAGTGACTATAAAAGAAGTTTTCTTCTCAATGAATGGTTTTTGCTTCACGTTTCCCGAGGTAAACATTGAATTATAATCTGTTTTAACCCAAAACGTAAAAAAATTCAACTTAAAATAAGTTATAAGATTATATAATCATTTAAAGGTAGAAATAAAGCTTTTGAAGGCATAAGTGACTATAAAAGAAGTTTTCTTCTCAATATATGGTTTTTGCTTCACGTTTCCCGAGGTAAACATTTAATTATAATCTGTTTTAACCCAAAACGTAAAAAAAATTCAACTTAAAATCAATTATGAGATTATATGATCATTTAAAGGCATAAATAAAGCTTTTGAAGGCATAAGTGACTATAAAAGAAGTTTTCTTCTCAATGAATTGTTTTTGCATCACGTTTCTCGAGGTAAACATTCAATTATAATCTGTTTTAACCCAAAATGTAAAAAAATTCAACTTAAAATAAGTTATAAGATTATATAATCATTTAAAGGGAGAAATAAAGCTTTTGAAGGCATAAGTGACAATAAAAGAAGTTTTCTTCTCAATGAATGCTTTTTCCTTCACGTTTCCCAAGGTAAACATTCAATTATAATCTGTTTTACCTAAAAATGTTAAAAAATTCAACTTAAAATAAGTTATAAGATTATATAATCATTTAAAGGGAGAAATAAAGCTTTTGAAGGCATAAGTGACAATAAAAGAAGTTTTCTTCTCAATGAATGCTTTATCCTTCACGTTTCCCAAGATAAACATTCAATTATAATCTGTTTTACCTAAAAATTTTAAAAAATTCAACTTAAAATCAATTATGAGATTATATGATCATTTAAAGGCATAAATAAAGCTTTTGAAGGCATAAGTGACTATAAAAGAAGTTTTCTTCTCAATGAATCGTTTTTGCATCACGTTTCCCGAGGTAAATATTCAATTATAGTCTGTTTTAACCCAAAACGTAAAAAAATTCAACTTAAAATAAGTTATAAGATTATATAATCATTTAAAGGGAGAAATAAAGCTTTTGAAGGCATAAGTGACTATAAAAGAAGTTTTCTTCTCAATGAATACTTTATCCTTCACGTTTCCCAAGATAAACATTCAATTATAATCTGTTTTACCTAAAAATGTTAAAAAATTCAACTTAAAATCAATTATGAGATTATATGATCATTTTAAGGCATAAATAAAGCTTTTGAAGGCATAAGTGACTATAAAAGAAGTTTTCTTCTCAATGAATGGTTTTTGCATCACGTTTCCCGAGGTAAATATTCAATTATAATCTGTTTTAACCCAAAACGTAAAAAAATTCAACTTAAAATAAGTTATAAGATTATATAATCATTTAAAGGGAGAAATAAAGCTTTTGAAGGCATAAGTGACAATAAAAGAAGTTTTCTTCTCAATGAATGCTTTTTCCTTCACGTTTCCCAAGGTAAACATTCAATTATAATCTGTTTTACCTAAAAATGTAAAAAAATTCAACTTAAAATCAATTATGAGATTATATGATCATTTAAAGGCATAAATAAAGCTTTTGAAGGCATAAGTGACTATAAAAGAAGTTTTCTTCTCAATGAATGGTTTTTGCATCACGTTTCCCGAGGTAAACATTCAATTATAATCTGTTTTAACCCAAAACGTAAAAAAATTCAACTTAAAATAAGTTATAAGATTATATAATCATTTAAAGGGAGAAATAAAGCTTTTGAAGGCATAAGTGACTATAAAAGAAGTTTTCTTCTCAATGAATGCTTTTTCCTTCACGTTTCCCAAGGTAAACATTCAATTATAATCTGTTTTACCAAAAAATGTAAAAAAATTCAACTTAAAATAAGTTATAAGATTATATAATCATTTAAAGGGAGAAATAAAGCTTTTGAAGGCATAAGTGACAATAAAAGAAGTTTTCTTCTCAATGAATGCTTTATCCTTTACGTTTCCCAAGATAAACATTCAATTATAATCTGTTTTACCTAAAAATGTAAAAAAATTCAACTTAAAATCAATTATGAGATTATATGATCATTTAAAGGCATAAATAAAGCTTTTGAAGGCATAAGTGACTATAAAAGAAGTTTTCTTCTCAATGAATCGTTTTTGCATCACGTTTGCCGAGGTAAATATTCAATTATAATCTGTTTTAACCCAAAACGTAAAAAAATTCAACTTAAAATAAGTTATAAGATTATATAATCATTTAAAGGGAGAAATAAAGCTTTTGAAGGCATAAGTGACTATAAAAGAAGTTTTCTTCTCAATGAATGCTTTTTCCTTCACGTTTCCCGAGGTAAACATTCAATTATAATCTGTTTTACCAAAAAATGTAAAAAAATTCAACTTAAAATCAATTATGAGATTATATGATCATTTAAAGGCATAAATAAAGCTTTTGAAGGCATAAGTGACTATAAAAGAAGTTTTCTTCTCAATGAATTGTTTTTGCATCACGTTTCTCGAGGTAAACATTCAATTATAATCTGTTTTAACCCAAAATGTAAAAAAATTCAACTTAAAATAGGTTATAAGATTATATAATCATTTAAAAGGAGAAATAAAGCTTTTGAAGGCATAAGTGACTATAAAAGAAGTTTTCTTCTCAATGAATGGTTTTTGCTTCACGTTTCCCGAGGTAAACATTCAATTATAATCTGTTTTAACCCAAAACGTAAAAAAATTCAACTTAAAATAAGTTATAAGATTATATAATCATTTAAAGGGAGAAATAAAGCTTTTGAAGGCATAAGTGACTATAAAAGAAGTTTCCTTCTCAATAAATGGTTTTTACTTCACGTTTCCCGAGGTAAACATTTAATTATAATCTGTTTTAACCCAAAACGTAAAAAAAATTCAACTTAAAATCAATTATGAGATTATATGATCATTTAAAGGCATAAATAAAGCTTTTGAAGGCATAAGTGACTATAAAAGAAGTTTTCTTCTCAATGAATCGTTTTTGCATCACGTTTCTCGAGGTAAACATTCAATTATAATCTGTTTTAACCCAAAACATAAAAAAATTCAACTTAAAATAAGTTATAAGATTATATAATCATTTAAAGGGAGAAATAAAGCTTTTGAAGGCATAAGTGACAATAAAAGAAGTTTTCTTCTCAATGAATACTTTATCCTTCACGTTTCCCAAGATAAACATTCAATTATAATCTGTTTTACCTAAAAATGTTAAAAAATTCAACTTAAAATCAATTATGAGATTATATGATCATTTTAAGGCATAAATAAAGCTTTTGAAGGCATAAGTGACTATAAAAGAAGTTTTCTTCTCAATGAATGGTTTTTGCATCACGTTTCCCGAGGTAAATATTCAATTATAATCTGTTTTAACCCAAAACGTAAAAAAATTCAACTTAAAATAAGTTATAAGATTATATAATCATTTAAAGGGAGAAATAAAGCTTTTGAAGGCATAAGTGACTATAAAAGAAGTTTTCTTCTCAATGAATGCTTTTTCCTTCACGTTTCCCAAGGTAAACATTCAATTATAATCTGTTTTACCTAAAAATGTAAAAAAATTCAACTTACAATCAATTATGAGATTATATGATCATTTAAAGGCATAAATAAAGCTTTTGAAGGCATAAGTGACTATAAAAGAAGTTTTCTTCTCAATGAATGGTTTTTGCATCACGTTTCCCGAGGTAAACATTCAATTATTATCTGTTTTAACCCAAAACGTAAAAAAATTCAACTTAAAATAAGTTATAAGATTATATAATCATTTAAAGGGAGAAATAAAGCTTTTGAAGGCATAAGTGACTATAAAAGAAGTTTTCTTCTCAATGAATGCTTTTTCCTTCACGTTTCCCGAGGTAAACATTCAATTATAATCTGTTTTACCAAAAAATGTAAAAATATTCAACTTAAAATCAATTATGAGATTATAAGATCATTTAAAGGCATAAATAAAGCTTTTGAAGGCATAAATGACTATAAAAGAAGTTTTCTTCTCAATGAATCGTTTTTGCATCACGTTTCTCGAGGTAAACATTCAATTATAATCTGTTTTAACCCAAAACGTAAAAAAATTCAACTTAAAATAAGTTATAAGATTATATAATCATTTAAAGGGAGAAATAAAGCTTTTGAAGGCATAAGTGACAATAAAAGAAGTTTTCTTCTCAATGAATACTTTATCCTTCACGTTTCCCAAGATAAACATTCAATTATAATCTGTTTTACCTAAAAATGTTAAAAAATTCAACTTAAAATCAATTATGAGATTATATGATCATTTTAAGGCATAAATAAAGCTTTTGAAGGCATAAGTGACTATAAAAGAAGTTTTCTTCTCAATGAATTGTTTTTGCATCACGTTTCCCGAGGTAAATATTCAATTATAATCTGTTTTAACCCAAAACGTAAAAAAATTCAACTTAAAATAAGTTATAAGATTATATAATCATTTAAAGGGAGAAATAAAGCTTTTGAAGGCATAAGTGACTATAAAAGAAGTTTTCTTCTCAATGAATGCTTTTTCCTTCACGTTTCCCAAGGTAAACATTCAATTATAATCTGTTTTACCTAAAAATGTAAAAAAATTCAACTTACAATCAATTATGAGATTATATGATCATTTAAAGGCATAAATAAAGCTTTTGAAGGCATAAGTGACTATAAAAGAAGTTTTCTTCTCAATGAATGGTTTTTGCATCACGTTTCCCGAGGTAAACATTCAATTATTATCTGTTTTAACCCAAAACGTAAAAAAATTCAACTTAAAATAAGTTATAAGATTATATAATCATTTAAAGGGAGAAATAAAGCTTTTGAAGGCATAAGTGACTATAAAAGAAGTTTTCTTCTCAATGAATGCTTTTTCCTTCACGTTTCCCAAGGTAAACATTCAATTATATTCTGTTTTACCTAAAAATGTAAAAAAATTCAACTTAAAATCAATTATGAGATTATAAGATCATTTAAAGGCATAAATAAAGCTTTTGAAGGCATAAGTGACTATAAAAGAAGTTTTCTTCTCAATGAATGCTTTATCCTTCACGTTTCCCGAGGTAAACATTGAATTATAATCTGTTTTAACCCAAAACGTAAAAAAATTCAACTTAAAATAAGTTATAAGATTATATAATCATTTAAAGGGAGAAATAAAGCTTTTGAAGGCATAAGTGACTATAAAAGAAGTTTTCTTCTCAATATATGGTTTTTGCTTCACGTTTCCCGAGGTAAACATTTAATTATAATCTTTTTTAACCCAAAACGTAAAAAAAATTCAACTTAAAATCAATTATGAGATTATATGATCATTTAAAGGCATAAATAAAGCTTTTGAAGGCATAAGTGACTATAAAAGAAGTTTTCTTCTCAATGAATTGTTTTTGCATCACGTTTCTCGAGGTAAACATTCAATTATAATCTGTTTTAACCCAAAATGTAAAAAAATTCAACTTAAAATAAGTTATAAGATTATATAATCATTTAAAGGGAGAAATAAAGCTTTTGAAGGCATAAGTGACAATAAAAGAAGTTTTCTTCTCAATGAATGCTTTTTCCTTCACGTTTCCCAAGGTAAACATTCAATTATAATCTGTTTTACCTAAAAATGTTAAAAAATTCAACTTAAAATAAGTTATAAGATTATATAATCATTTAAAGGGAGAAATAAAGCTTTTGAAGGCATAAGTGACAATAAAAGAAGTTTTCTTCTCAATGAATGCTTTATCCTTCACGTTTCCCAAGATAAACATTCAATTATAATCTGTTTTACCTAAAAATTTTAAAAAATTCAACTTAAAATCAATTATGAGATTATATGATCATTTAAAGGCATAAATAAAGCTTTTGAAGGCATAAGTGACTATAAAAGAAGTTTTCTTCTCAATGAATCGTTTTTGCATCACGTTTCCCGAGGTAAATATTCAATTATAATCTGTTTTAACCCAAAACGTAAAAAAATTCAACTTAAAATAAGTTATAAGATTATATAATCATTTAAAGGGAGAAATAAAGCTTTTGAAGGCATAAGTGACTATAAAAGAAGTTTTCTTCTCAATGAATACTTTATCCTTCACGTTTCCCAAGATAAACATTCAATTATAATCTGTTTTACCTAAAAATGTTAAAAAATTCAACTTAAAATCAATTATGAGATTATATGATCATTTTAAGGCATAAATAAAGCTTTTGAAGGCATAAGTGACTATAAAAGAAGTTTTCTTCTCAATGAATGGTTTTTGCATCACGTTTCCCGAGGTAAATATTCAATTATAATCTGTTTTAACCCAAAACGTAAAAAAATTCAACTTAAAATAAGTTATAAGATTATATAATCATTTAAAGGGAGAAATAAAGCTTTTGAAGGCATAAGTGACAATAAAAGAAGTTTTCTTCTCAATGAATGCTTTTTCCTTCACGTTTCCCAAGGTAAACATTCAATTATAATCTGTTTTACCTAAAAATGTAAAAAAATTCAACTTAAAATCAATTATGAGATTATATGATCATTTAAAGGCATAAATAAAGCTTTTGAAGGCATAAGTGACTATAAAAGAAGTTTTCTTCTCAATGAATGGTTTTTGCATCACGTTTCCCGAGGTAAACATTCAATTATAATCTGTTTTAACCCAAAACGTAAAAAAATTCAACTTAAAATAAGTTATAAGATTATATAATCATTTAAAGGGAGAAATAAAGCTTTTGAAGGCATAAGTGACTATAAAAGAAGTTTTCTTCTCAATGAATGCTTTTTCCTTCACGTTTCCCAAGGTAAACATTCAATTATAATCTGTTTTACCAAAAAATGTAAAAAAATTCAACTTAAAATAAGTTATAAGATTATATAATCATTTAAAGGGAGAAATAAAGCTTTTGAAGGCATAAGTGACAATAAAAGAAGTTTTCTTCTCAATGAATGCTTTATCCTTTACGTTTCCCAAGATAAACATTCAATTATAATCTGTTTTACCTAAAAATGTAAAAAAATTCAACTTAAAATCAATTATGAGATTATATGATCATTTAAAGGCATAAATAAAGCTTTTGAAGGCATAAGTGACTATAAAAGAAGTTTTCTTCTCAATGAATCGTTTTTGCATCACGTTTGCCGAGGTAAATATTCAATTATAATCTGTTTTAACCCAAAACGTAAAAAAATTCAACTTAAAATAAGTTATAAGATTATATAATCATTTAAAGGGAGAAATAAAGCTTTTGAAGGCATAAGTGACTATAAAAGAAGTTTTCTTCTCAATGAATGCTTTTTCCTTCACGTTTCCCGAGGTAAACATTCAATTATAATCTGTTTTACCAAAAAATGTAAAAAAATTCAACTTAAAATCAATTATGAGATTATATGATCATTTAAAGGCATAAATAAAGCTTTTGAAGGCATAAGTGACTATAAAAGAAGTTTTCTTCTCAATGAATTGTTTTTGCATCACGTTTCTCGAGGTAAACATTCAATTATAATCTGTTTTAACCCAAAATGTAAAAAAATTCAACTTAAAATAGGTTATAAGATTATATAATCATTTAAAAGGAGAAATAAAGCTTTTGAAGGCATAAGTGACTATAAAAGAAGTTTTCTTCTCAATGAATGGTTTTTGCTTCACGTTTCCCGAGGTAAACATTCAATTATAATCTGTTTTAACCCAAAACGTAAAAAAATTCAACTTAAAATAAGTTATAAGATTATATAATCATTTAAAGGGAGAAATAAAGCTTTTGAAGGCATAAGTGACTATAAAAGAAGTTTCCTTCTCAATAAATGGTTTTTACTTCACGTTTCCCGAGGTAAACATTTAATTATAATCTGTTTTAACCCAAAACGTAAAAAAAATTCAACTTAAAATCAATTATGAGATTATATGATCATTTAAAGGCATAAATAAAGCTTTTGAAGGCATAAGTGACTATAAAAGAAGTTTTCTTCTCAATGAATCGTTTTTGCATCACGTTTCTCGAGGTAAACATTCAATTATAATCTGTTTTAACCCAAAACATAAAAAAATTCAACTTAAAATAAGTTATAAGATTATATAATCATTTAAAGGGAGAAATAAAGCTTTTGAAGGCATAAGTGACAATAAAAGAAGTTTTCTTCTCAATGAATACTTTATCCTTCACGTTTCCCAAGATAAACATTCAATTATAATCTGTTTTACCTAAAAATGTTAAAAAATTCAACTTAAAATCAATTATGAGATTATATGATCATTTTAAGGCATAAATAAAGCTTTTGAAGGCATAAGTGACTATAAAAGAAGTTTTCTTCTCAATGAATGGTTTTTGCATCACGTTTCCCGAGGTAAATATTCAATTATAATCTGTTTTAACCCAAAACGTAAAAAAATTCAACTTAAAATAAGTTATAAGATTATATAATCATTTAAAGGGAGAAATAAAGCTTTTGAAGGCATAAGTGACTATAAAAGAAGTTTTCTTCTCAATGAATGCTTTTTCCTTCACGTTTCCCAAGGTAAACATTCAATTATAATCTGTTTTACCTAAAAATGTAAAAAAATTCAACTTACAATCAATTATGAGATTATATGATCATTTAAAGGCATAAATAAAGCTTTTGAAGGCATAAGTGACTATAAAAGAAGTTTTCTTCTCAATGAATGGTTTTTGCATCACGTTTCCCGAGGTAAACATTCAATTATTATCTGTTTTAACCCAAAACGTAAAAAAATTCAACTTAAAATAAGTTATAAGATTATATAATCATTTAAAGGGAGAAATAAAGCTTTTGAAGGCATAAGTGACCATAAAAGAAGTTTTCTTCTCAATGAATGCTTTTTCCTTCACGTTTCCCGAGGTAAACATTCAATTATAATCTGTTTTACCAAAAAATGTAAAAATATTCAACTTAAAATCAATTATGAGATTATAAGATCATTTAAAGGCATAAATAAAGCTTTTGAAGGCATAAATGACTATAAAAGAAGTTTTCTTCTCAATGAATCGTTTTTGCATCACGTTTCTCGAGGTAAACATTCAATTATAATCTGTTTTAACCCAAAACGTAAAAAAATTCAACTTAAAATAAGTTATAAGATTATATAATCATTTAAAGGGAGAAATAAAGCTTTTGAAGGCATAAGTGACAATAAAAGAAGTTTTCTTCTCAATGAATACTTTATCCTTCACGTTTCCCAAGATAAACATTCAATTATAATCTGTTTTACCTAAAAATGTTAAAAAATTCAACTTAAAATCAATTATGAGATTATATGATCATTTTAAGGCATAAATAAAGCTTTTGAAGGCATAAGTGACTATAAAAGAAGTTTTCTTCTCAATGAATGGTTTTTGCATCACGTTTCCCGAGGTAAATATTCAATTATAATCTGTTTTAACCCAAAACGTAAAAAAATTCAACTTAAAATAAGTTATAAGATTATATAATCATTTAAAGGGAGAAATAAAGCTTTTGAAGGCATAAGTGACTATAAAAGAAGTTTTCTTCTCAATGAATGCTTTTTCCTTCACGTTTCCTGAGGTAAACATTCAATTATAATCTGTTTTACCAAAAAATGTAAAAAAATTCAACTTAAAATAAGTTATAAGATTATATAATCATTTAAAGGGAGAAATAAAGCTTTTGAAGGCATAAGTGACAATAAAAGAAGTTTTCTTCTCAATGAATACTTTATCCTTCACGTTTCCCAAGATAAACATTCAATTATAATCTGTTTTACCTAAAAATGTTAAAAAATTCAACTTAAAATCAATTATGAGATTATATGATCATTTTAAGGCATAAATAAAGCTTTTGAAGGCATAAGTGACTATAAAAGAAGTTTTCTTCTCAATGAATGGTTTTTGCATCACGTTTCCCGAGGTAAATATTCAATTATAATCTGTTTTAACCCAAAACGTAAAAAAATTCAACTTAAAATAAGTTATAAGATTATATAATCATTTAAAGGGAGAAATAAAGCTTTTGAAGGCATAAGTGACTATAAAAGAAGTTTTCTTCTCAATGAATGCTTTTTCCTTCACGTTTCCTGAGGTAAACATTCAATTATAATCTGTTTTACCAAAAAATGTAAAAAAATTCAACTTAAAATAAGTTATAAGATTATATAATCATTTAAAGGGAGAAATAAAGCTTTTGAAGGCATAAGTGACAATAAAAGAAGTTTTCTTCTCAATGAATACTTTATCCTTCACGTTTCCCAAGATAAACATTCAATTATAATCTGTTTTACCTAAAAATGTTAAAAAATTCAACTTAAAATCAATTATGAGATTATATGATCATTTTAAGGCATAAATAAAGCTTTTGAAGGCATAAGTGACTATAAAAGAAGTTTTCTTCTCAATGAATGGTTTTTGCATCACGTTTCCCGAGGTAAATATTCAATTATAATCTGTTTTAACCCAAAACGTAAAAAAATTCAACTTAAAATAAGTTATAAGATTATATAATCATTTAAAGGGAGAAATAAAGCTTTTGAAGGCATAAGTGACTATAAAAGAAGTTTTCTTCTCAATGAATGCTTTTTCCTTCACGTTTCCCAAGGTAAACATTCAATTATAATCTGTTTTACCTAAAAATGTAAAAAAATTCAACTTACAATCAATTATGAGATTATATGATCATTTAAAGGCATAAATAAAGCTTTTGAAGGCATAAGTGACTATAAAAGAAGTTTTCTTCTCAATGAATGGTTTTTGCATCACGTTTCCCGAGGTAAACATTCAATTATTATCTGTTTTAACCCAAAACGTAAAAAAATTCAACTTAAAATAAGTTATAAGATTATATAATCATTTAAAGGGAGAAATAAAGCTTTTGAAGGCATAAGTGACTATAAAAGAAGTTTTCTTCTCAATGAATGCTTTTTCCTTCACGTTTCCCGAGGTAAACATTCAATTATAATCTGTTTTACCAAAAAATGTAAAAATATTCAACTTAAAATCAATTATGAGATTATAAGATCATTTAAAGGCATAAATAAAGCTTTTGAAGGCATAAGTGACTATAAAAGAAGTTTTCTTCTCAATGAATCGTTTTTGCATCACGTTTCTCGAGGTAAACATTCAATTATAATCTGTTTTAACCCAAAATGTAAAAAAATTCAACTTAAAATAGGTTATAAGATTATATAATCATTTAAAAGGAGAAATAAAGCTTTTGAAGGCATAAGTGACTATAAAAGAAGTTTTCTTCTCAATGAATGGTTTTTGCTTCACGTTTCCCGAGGTAAACATTCAATTATAATCTGTTTTAACCCAAAACGTAAAAAAATTCAACTTAAAATAAGTTATAAGATTATATAATCATTTAAAGGGAGAAATAAAGCTTTTGAAGGCATAAGTGACTATAAAAGAAGTTTTCTTCTCAATGAATGGTTTTTGCTTCACGTTTCCCGAGGTAAACATTTAATTATAATCTGTTTTAACCCAAAACGTAAAAAAAATTCAACTTAAAATCAATTATGAGATTATATGATCATTTAAAGGCATAAATAAAGCTTTTGAAGGCATAAGTGACTATAAAAGAAGTTTTCTTCTCAATGAATCGTTTTTGCATCACGTTTCTCGAGGTAAACATTCAATTATAATCTGTTTTAACCCAAAATGTAAAAAAATTCAACTTAAAATAAGTTATAAGATTATATAATCATTTAAAGGGAGAAATAAAGCTTTTGAAGGCATAAGTGACAATAAAAGAAGTTTTCTTCTCAATGAATGCTTTTTCCTTCACGTTTCCCAAGGTAAACATTCAATTATAATCTGTTTTACCTAAAAATGTAAAAAAATTAAACTTAAAATCAATTATGAGATTATATGATCATTTAAAGGCATAAATAAAGCTTTTGAAGGCATAAGTGACTATAAAAGAAGTTTTCTTCTCAATGAATGGTTTTTGCATCACGTTTCCCGAGGTAAACATTCAATTATAATCTGTTTTAACCCAAAACGTAAAAAAATTCAACTTAAAATAAGTTATAAGATTATATAATCATTTAAAGGGAGAAATAAAGCTTTTGAAGGCATAAGTGACTATAAAAGAAGTTTTCTTCTCAATGAATGCTTTTTTATTCACGTTTCCCGAGGTAAACATTAAATTATAATCTGTTTTACCAAAAAATGTAAAAAAATTCAACTTAAAATCAATTATGAGATTATATGATCATTTAAAGGCATAAAAAAAGCTTTTGAAGGCATAAGTGACTATAAAAGAAGTTTTCTTCTCAATGAATTATTTTTGCATCACGTTTCTCGAGGTAAACATTCAATTATAATCTGTTTTAACCCAAAATGTAAAAAAATTCAACTTAAAATAGCTTATAAGATTATATAATCATTTAAAAGGAGAAATAAAGCTTTTGAAGGCATAAGTGACTATAAAAGAAGTTTTCTTCTCAATGAATGCTTTTTCCTTCACGTTTCCTGAGGTAAACATTCAATTATAATCTGTTTTACCAAAAAATGTAAAAAAATTCAACTTAAAATAAGTTATAAGATTATATAATCATTTAAAGGGAGAAATAAAGCTTTTGAAGGCATAAGTGACAATAAAAGAAGTTTTCTTCTCAATGAATGCTTTTTCCTTCACGTTTCCCAAGGTAAACATTCAATTATAATCTGTTTTACCTAAAAATGTAAAAAAATTAAACTTAAAATCAATTATGAGATTATATGATCATTTAAAGGCATAAATAAAGCTTTTGAAGGCATAAGTGACTATAAAAGAAGTTTTCTTCTCAATGAATGGTTTTTGCTTCACGTTTCCCGAGGTAAACATTCAATTATAATCTGTTTTAACCCAAAACGTAAAAAAATTCAACTTAAAATAAGTTATAAGATTATATAATCATTTAAAGGGAGAAATAAAGCTTTTGAAGGCATAAGTGACTATAAAAGAAGTTTTCTTCTCAATGAATGGTTTTTGCTTCACGTTTCCCGAGGCAAACATTTAATTATAATCTGTTTTAACCCAAAACGTAAAAAAAATTCAACTTAAAATCAATTATGAGATTATATGATCATTTAAAGGGATAAATAAAGCTTTTGAAGGCATAAGTGACTATAAAAGAAGTTTTCTTCTCAATGAATCGTTTTTGCATCACGTTTCTCGAGGTAAACATTCAATTATAATCTGTTTTAACCCAAAATGTAAAACAATTCAACTTAAAATAAGTTATAAGATTATATAATCATTTAAAGGGAGAAATAAAGCTTTTGAAGGCATAAGTGACAATAAAAGAAGTTTTCTTCTCAATGAATGCTTTTTCCTTCACGTTTCCCAAGGTAAACATTCAATTATAATCTGTTTTACCTAAAAATGTAAAAAAATTCAACTTAAAATCAATTATGAGATTATATGATCATTTAAAGGCATAAATAAAGCTTTTGAAGGCATAAGTGACTATAAAAGAAGTTTTCTTCTCAATGAATGGTTTTTGCATCATGTTTCCCGAGGTAAACATTCAATTATAATCTGTTTTAACCCAAAACGTAAAAAAATTCAACTTAAAATAAGTTATAAGATTATATAATCATTTAAAGGGAGAAATAAAGCTTTTGAAGGCATAAGTGACTATAAAAGAAGTTTTCTTCTCAATGAATGGTTTTTCCTTCACGTTTCTCGAGGTACACATTCAATTATAATCTTTTATAACCCAAAATGTAAAAAAAATTCAACTTAAAATCAATTATGAGATTATATGATCATTTAAAGGCATAAATAAAGCTTTTGAAGGCATAAGTGACTATAAAAGAAGTTTTCTTCTCAATGAATGGTTTTTGCTTCACGTTTCCCGAGGTAAACATTGAATTATAATCTGTTTTAACCCAAAACGTAAAAAAATTCAACTTAAAATAAGTTATAAGATTATATAATCATTTAAAGGGAGAAATAAAGCTTTTGAAGGCATAAGTGACTATAAAAGAAGTTTTCTTCTCAATGAATGCTTTTTCCTTCACGTTTCCCGAGGTAAACATTCAATTATAATATGTTTTACCAAAAAATGTAAAAATATTCAACTTAAAATCAATTATGAGATTATATGATCATTTAAAGGCATAAATAAAGCTTTTGAAGGCATAAGTGACTATAAAAGAAGTTTTCTTCTCAATGAATTGTTTTTGCATCACGTTTCTCGAGGTAAACATTCAATTATAATCTGTTTTAACCCAAAATGTAAAAAAATTCAACTTAAAATAGGTTATAAGATTATATAATCATTTAAAAGGAGAAATAAAGCTTTTGAAGGCATAAGTGACTATAAAAGAAGTTTTCTTCTCAATGAATGGTTTTTGCTTCACGTTTCCCGAGGTAAACATTGAATTATAATCTGTTTTAACCCAAAACGTAAAAAAATTCAACTTAAAATAAGTTATAAGATTATATAATCATTTAAAGGGAGAAATAAAGCTTTTGAAGGCATAAGTGACTATAAAAGAAGTTTTCTTCTCAATGAATGCTTTTTCCTTCACGTTTCCCAAGGTAAACATTCAATTATAATCTGTTTTACCTAAAAATGTAAAAAAATTCAACTTAAAATCAATTATGAGATTATATGATCATTTAAAGGCATAAATAAAGCTTTTGAAGGCATAAGTGACTATAAAAGAAGTTTTCTTCTCAATGAATCATTTTTGCATCATGTTTCCCGAGGTAAACATTCAATTATAATCTGTTTTAACCCAAAACGTAAAAAAATTCAACTTAAAATAAGTTATAAGATTATACAATCATTTAAAGGGAGAAATAAAGCTTTTGAAGGCATAAGTGACAATAAAAGAAGTTTTCTTCTCAATGAATGCTTTTTCCTTCACGTTTCCCAAGGTAAACATTCAATTATAATCTGTTTTACCTAAAAATGTAAAAAAATTCAACTTAAAATCAATTATGAGATTATATGATCATTTAAAGGCATAAATAAAGCTTTTGAAGGCATAAGTGACTATAAAAGAAGTTTTCTTCTCAATGAATGGTTTTTGCATCACGTTTCCCGAGGTAAACATTCAATTATAATCTGTTTTAACCCAAAACGTAAAAAAATTCAACTTAAAATAAGTTATAAGATTATATAATCATTTAAAGGGAGAAATAAAGCTTTTGAAGGCATAAGTGACTATAAAAGAAGTTTTCTTCTCAATGAATGCTTTTTCCTTCACGTTTCCTGAGGTAAACATTCAATTATAATCTGTTTTACCAAAAAATGTAAAAAAATTCAACTTAAAATAAGTTATAAGATTATATAATCATTTAAAGGGAGAAATAAAGCTTTTGAAGGCATAAGTGACAATAAAAGAAGTTTTCTTCTCAATGAATACTTTATCCTTCACGTTTCCCAAGATAAACATTCAATTATAATCTGTTTTACCTAAAAATGTTAAAAAATTCAACTTAAAATCAATTATGAGATTATATGATCATTTTAAGGCATAAATAAAGCTTTTGAAGGCATAAGTGACTATAAAAGAAGTTTTCTTCTCAATGAATGGTTTTTGCATCACGTTTCCCGAGGTAAATATTCAATTATAATCTGTTTTAACCCAAAACGTAAAAAAATTCAACTTAAAATAAGTTATAAGATTATATAATCATTTAAAGGGAGAAATAAAGCTTTTGAAGGCATAAGTGACTATAAAAGAAGTTTTCTTCTCAATGAATGCTTTTTCCTTCACGTTTCCCAAGGTAAACATTCAATTATAATCTGTTTTACCTAAAAATGTAAAAAAATTCAACTTACAATCAATTATGAGATTATATGATCATTTAAAGGCATAAATAAAGCTTTTGAAGGCATAAGTGACTATAAAAGAAGTTTTCTTCTCAATGAATGGTTTTTGCATCACGTTTCCCGAGGTAAACATTCAATTATTATCTGTTTTAACCCAAAACGTAAAAAAATTCAACTTAAAATAAGTTATAAGATTATATAATCATTTAAAGGGAGAAATAAAGCTTTTGAAGGCATAAGTGACTATAAAAGAAGTTTTCTTCTCAATGAATGCTTTTTCCTTCACGTTTCCCGAGGTAAACATTCAATTATAATCTGTTTTACCAAAAAATTTAAAAATATTCAACTGAAAATCAATTATGAGATTATAAGATCATTTAAAGGCATAAATAAAGCTTTTGAAGGCATAAGTGACTATAAAAGAAGTTTTCTTCTCAATGAATCGTTTTTGCATCACGTTTCTCGAGGTAAACATTCAATTATAATCTGTTTTAACCCAAAATGTAAAAAAATTCAACTTAAAATAGGTTATAAGATTATATAATCATTTAAAAGGAGAAATAAAGCTTTTGAAGGCATAAGTGACTATAAAAGAAGTTTTCTTCTCAATGAATGGTTTTTGCTTCACGTTTCCCGAGGTAAACATTCAATTATAATCTGTTTTAACCCAAAACGTAAAAAAATTCAACTTAAAATAAGTTATAAGATTATATAATCATTTAAAGGGAGAAATAAAGCTTTTGAAGGCATAAGTGAGTATAAAAGAAGTTTTCTTCTCAATGAATGGTTTTTGCTTCACGTTTCCCAAGGTAAACATTTAATTATAATCTGTTTTAACCCAAAACGTAAAAAAAATTCAACTTAAAATCAATTATGAGATTATATGATCATTTAAAGGCATAAATAAAGCTTTTGAAGGCATAAGTGACTATAAAAGAAGTTTTCTTCTCAATGAATCGTTTTTGCATCACGTTTCTCGAGGTAAACATTCAATTATAATCTGTTTTAACCCAAAATGTAAAAAAATTCAACTTAAAATAAGTTATAAGATTATATAATCATTTAAAGGGAGAAATAAAGCTTTTGAAGGCATAAGTGACTATAAAAGAAGTTTTCTTCTCATTGAATGCTTTTTCCTTCACGTTTCCCAAGGTAAACATTCAATTATAATCTGTTTTACCAAAAAATTTAAAAATATTCAACTGAAAATCAATTATGAGATTATAAGATCATTTAAAGGCATAAATAAAGCTTTTGAAGGCATAAGTGACTATAAAAGAAGTTTTCTTCTCAATGAATCGTTTTTGCATCACGTTTCTCGAGGTAAACATTCAATTATAATCTGTTTTAACCCAAAATGTAAAAAAATTCAACTTAAAATAGGTTATAAGATTATATAATCATTTAAAAGGAGAAATAAAGCTTTTGAAGGCATAAGTGACTATAAAAGAAGTTTTCTTCTCAATGAATGGTTTTTGCTTCACGTTTCCCGAGGTAAACATTCAATTATAATCTGTTTTAACCCAAAACGTAAAAAAATTCAACTTAAAATAAGTTATAAGATTATATAATCATTTAAAGGGAGAAATAAAGCTTTTGAAGGCATAAGTGAGTATAAAAGAAGTTTTCTTCTCAATGAATGGTTTTTGCTTCACGTTTCCCAAGGTAAACATTTAATTATAATCTGTTTTAACCCAAAACGTAAAAAAAATTCAACTTAAAATCAATTATGAGATTATATGATCATTTAAAGGCATAAATAAAGCTTTTGAAGGCATAAGTGACTATAAAAGAAGTTTTCTTCTCAATGAATCGTTTTTGCATCACGTTTCTCGAGGTAAACATTCAATTATAATCTGTTTTAACCCAAAATGTAAAAAAATTCAACTTAAAATAAGTTATAAGATTATATAATCATTTAAAGGGAGAAATAAAGCTTTTGAAGGCATAAGTGACTATAAAAGAAGTTTTCTTCTCAATGAATGCTTTTTCCTTCACGTTTCCCAAGGTAAACATTCAATTATAATCTGTTTTACCTAAAAATGTAAAAAAATTCAACTTAAAATCAATTATGAGATTATATGATCATTTAAAGGGAGAAATAAAGCTTTTAAAGGCATAAGTGACAATAAAAGAAGTTTTCTTCTCAATGAATGCTTTTTCCTTCACGTTTCCCAAGGTAAACATTCAATTATAATCTGTTTTACCTAAAAATGTAAAAAAATTCAACTTAAAATCAATTATGAGATTATATGATCATTTAAAGGCATAAATAAAGCTTTTGAAGGCATAAGTGACTATAAAAGAAGTTTTCTTCTCAATGAATGGTTTTTGCATCACGTTTCCCGAGGTAAACATTCAATTATAATCTGTTTTAACCCAAAACGTAAAAAAATTCAACTTAAAATAAGTTATAAGATTATACAATCATTTAAAGGGAGAAATAAAGCTTTTGAAGGCATAAGTGACTATAAAAGAAGTTTTCTTCTCAATGAATGCTTTTTCCTTCACGTTTCCCGAGGTAAACATTCAATTATAATCTGTTTTACCAAAAAATGTAAAAAAATTCAACTTAAAATCAATTATGAGATTATATGATCATTTAAAGGCATAAATAAAGCTTTTGAAGGCATAAGTGACTATAAAAGAAGTTTTCTTCTCAATGAATTATTTTTGCATCACGTTTCTCGAGGTAAACATTCAATTATAATCAGTTTTAACCCAAAATGTAAAAAAATTCAACTTAAAATAGCTTATAAGATTATATAATCATTTAAAAGGAGAAATAAAGCTTTTGAAGGCATAAGTGACTATAAAAGAAGTTTTCTTCTCAATGAATGGTTTTTGCTTCACGTTTCCCGAGGTAAACATTCAATTATAATCTGTTTTAACCCAAAACGTAAAAAAATTCAACTTAAAATAAGTTATAAGATTATATAATCATTTAAAGGGAGAAATAAAGCTTTTGAAGGCATAAGTGACTATAAAAGAAGTTTTCTTCTCAATGAATGGTTTTTGCTTCACGTTTCCCGAGGCAAACATTTAATTATAATCTGTTTTAACCCAAAACGTAAAAAAAATTCAACTTAAAATCAATTATGAGATTATATGATCATTTAAAGGCATAAATAAAGCTTTTGAAGGCATAAGTGACTATAAAAGAAGTTTTCTTCTCAATGAATTGTTTTTGCATCACGTTTCTCGAGGTAAACATTCAATTATAATCTGTTTTAACCCAAAATGTAAAAAAATTCAACTTAAAATAGGTTATAAGATTATATAATCATTTAAAAGGAGAAATAAAGCTTTTGAAGGCATAAGTGACTATAAAAGAAGTTTTCTTCTCAATGAATGCTTTTTCCTTCACGTTTCCCAAGGTAAACATTCAATTATAATCTGTTTTACCTAAAAATGTAAAAAAATTCAACTTACAATCAATTATGAGATTATATGATCATTTAAAGGCATAAATAAAGCTTTTGAAGGCATAAGTGACTATAAAAGAAGTTTTCTTCTCAATGAATGGTTTTTGCATCACGTTTCCCGAGGTAAACATTCAATTATTATCTGTTTTAACCCAAAACGTAAAAAAATTCAATTTAAAATAAGTTATAAGATTATATAATCATTTAAAGGGAGAAATAAAGCTTTTGAAGGCATAAGTGACTATAAAAGAAGTTTTCTTCTCAATGAATGCTTTTTCCTTCACGTTTCCCGAGGTAAACATTCAATTATAATCTGTTTTATCAAAAAATGTAAAAATATTCAACTTAAAATCAATTATGAGATTATAAGATCATTTAAAGGCATAAATAAAGCTTTTGAAGGCATAAGTGACTATAAAAGAAGTTTTCTTCTCAATGAATCGTTTTTGCATCACGTTTCTCGAGGTAAACATTCAATTATAATCTGTTTTAACCCAAAATGTAAAAAAATTCAACTTAAAATAGGTTATAAGATTATATAATCATTTAAAGGGAGAAATAAAGCTTTTGAAGGCATAAGTGACAATAAAAGAAGTTTTCTTCTCAATGAATACTTTATCCTTCACGTTTCCCAAGATAAACATTCAATTATAATCTGTTTTACCTAAAAATGTTAAAAAATTCAACTTAAAATCAATTATGAGATTATATGATCATTTTAAGGCATAAATAAAGCTTTTGAAGGCATAAGTGACTATAAAAGAAGTTTTCTTCTCAATGAATGGTTTTTGCATCACGTTTTCCGAGGTAAATATTCAATTATAATCTGTTTTAACCCAAAACGTAAAAAAATTCAACTTAAAATAAGTTATAAGATTATATAATCATTTAAAGGGAGAAATAAAGCTTTTGAAGGCATAAGTGACTATAAAAGAAGTTTTCTTCTCAATGAATGCTTTTTCCTTCACGTTTCCCAAGGTAAACATTCAATTATAATCTGTTTTACCTAAAAATGTAAAAAAATTCAACTTACAATCAATTATGAGATTATATGATCATTTAAAGGCATAAATAAAGCTTTTGAAGGCATAAGTGACTATAAAAGAAGTTTTCTTCTCAATGAATTGTTTTTGCATCACGTTTCCCGAGGTAAACATTCAATTATTATCTGTTTTAACCCAAAACGTAAAAAAATTCAACTTAAAATAAGTTATAAGATTATATAATCATTTAAAGGGAGAAATAAAGCTTTTGAAGGCATAAGTGACTATAAAAGAAGTTTTCTTCTCAATGAATGCTTTTTCCTTCACGTTTCCCGAGGTAAACATTCAATTATAATCTGTTTTACCAAAAAATGTAAAAATATTCAACTTAAAATCAATTATGAGATTATAAGATCATTTAAAGGCATAAATAAAGCTTTTGAAGGCATAAGTGACTATAAAAGAAGTTTTCTTCTCAATGAATCGTTTTTGCATCACGTTTCTCGAGGTAAACATTCAATTATAATCTGTTTTAACCCAAAATGTAAAAAAATTCAACTTAAAATAGGTTATAAGATTATATAATCATTTAAAAGGAGAAATAAAGCTTTTGAAGGCATAAGTGACTATAAAAGAAGTTTTCTTCTCAATGAATGCTTTTTCCTTCACGTTTCCCGAGGTAAACATTCAATTATAATCTGTTTTACCAAAAAATGTAAAAATATTCAACTTAAAATCAATTATGAGATTATAAGATCATTTAAAGGCATAAATAAAGCTTTTGAAGGCATAAGTGACTATAAAAGAAGTTTTCTTCTCAATGAATCATTTTTGCATCACGTTTCTCGAGGTAAACATTCAATTATAATCTGTTTTAACCCAAAATGTAAAAAAATTCAACTTAAAATAGGTTATAAGATTATATAATCATTTAAAAGGAGAAATAAAGCTTTTGAAGGCATAAGTGACTATAAAAGAAGTTTTCTTCTCAATGAATGGTTTTTGCTTCACGTTTCCCGAGGTAAACATTCAATTATAATCTGTTTTAACCCAAAACGCAAAAAAATTCAACTTAAAATAAGTTATAAGATTATATAATCATTTAAAGGGAGAAATAAAGCTTTTGAAGGCATAAGTGAGTATAAAAGAAGTTTTCTTCTCAATGAATGGTTTTTGCTTCACGTTTCCCGAGGTAAACATTTAATTATAATCTGTTTTAACCCAAAACGTAAAAAAAATTCAACTTAAAATCAATTATGAGATTATATGATCATTTAAAGGCATAAATAAAGCTTTTGAAGGCATAAGTGACTATAAAAGAAGTTTTCTTCTCAATTAATCGTTTTTGCATCACGTTTCTCGAGGTAAACATTCAATTATAATCTGTTTTAACCCAAAATGTAAAAAAATTCAACTTAAAATAAGTTATAAGATTATATAATCATTTAAAGGGAGAAATAAAGCTTTTGAAGGCATAAGTGACTATAAAAGAAGTTTTCTTCTCAATGAATGCTTTTTCCTTCACGTTTCCCAAGGTAAACATTCAATTATAATCTGTTTTACCTAAAAATGTAAAAAAATTCAACTTAAAATCAATTATGAGATTATATGATCATTTAAAGGGAGAAATAAAGCTTTTAAAGGCATAAGTGACAATAAAAGAAGTTTTCTTCTCAATGAATGCTTTTTCCTTCACGTTTCCCAAGGTAAACATTCAATTATAATCTGTTTTACCGAAAAATGTAAAAAAATTCAACTTAAAATCAATTATGAGATTATATGATCATTTAAAGGCATAAATAAAGCTTTTGAAGGCATAAGTGACTATAAAAGAAGTTTTCTTCTCAATGAATCGTTTTTGCATCACGTTTCTCGAGGTAAACATTCAATTATAATCTGTTTTAACCCAAAATGTAAAAAAATTCAACTTAAAATAAGTTATAAGATTATATAATCATTTAAAGGGAGAAATAAAGCTTTTGAAGGCATAAGTGACTATAAAAGAAGTTTTCTTCTCAATGAATGCTTTTTCCTTCACGTTTCCCAAGGTAAACATTCAATTATAATCTGTTTTACCTAAAAATGTAAAAAAATTCAACTTAAAATCAATTATGAGATTATATGATCATTTAAAGGGAGAAATAAAGCTTTTAAAGGCATAAGTGACAATAAAAGAAGTTTTCTTCTCAATGAATGCTTTTTCCTTCACGTTTCCCAAGGTAAACATTCAATTATAATCTGTTTTACCTAAAAATGTAAAAAAATTCAACTTAAAATCAATTATGAGATTATATGATCATTTAAAGGCATAAATAAAGCTTTTGAAGGCATAAGTGACTATAAAAGAAGTTTTCTTCTCAATGAATGGTTTTTGCATCACGTTTCCCGAGGTAAACATTCAATTATAATCTGTTTTAACCCAAAACGTAAAAAAATTCAACTTAAAATAAGTTATAAGATTATACAATCATTTAAAGGGAGAAATAAAGCTTTTGAAGGCATAAGTGACTATAAAAGAAGTTTTCTTCTCAATGAATGCTTTTTCCTTCACGTTTCCCGAGGTAAACATTCAATTATAATCTGTTTTACCAAAAAATGTAAAAATATTCAACTTAAAATCAATTATGAGATTATATGATCATTTAAAGGCATAAATAAAGCTTTTGAAGGCATAAATGACTATAAAAGAAGTTTTCTTCTCAATGAATTGTTTTTGCATCACGTTTCTCGAGGTAAACATTCAATTATAATCTATTTTAACCCAAAATGTAAAAAAATTCAACTTAAAATAGGTTATAAGATTATATAATCATTTAAAAGGAGAAATAAAGCTTTTGAAGGCATAAGTGACTATAAAAGAAGTTTTCTTCTCAATGAATGCTTTTTCCTTCACGTTTCCCAAGGTAAACATTCAATTATAATATGTTTTACCTAAAAATGTAAAAAAATTCAACTTAAAATCAATTATGAGATTATATGATCATTTAAAGGCATAAATAAAGCTTTTGAAGGCATAAGTGACTATAAAAGAAGTTTTCTTCTCAATGAATGGTTTTTGCATCATGTTTCCCGAGGTAACCATTCAATTATAATCTGTTTTAACCCAAAACGTAAAAAAATTCAACTTAAAATAAGTTATAAGATTATATAATCATTTAAAGGGAGAAATAAAGCTTTTGAAGGCATAAGTGACTATAAAAGAAGTTTTCTTCTCAATGAATGGTTTTTCCTTCACGTTTCTCGAGGTACACATTCAATTATAATCTTTTATAACCCAAAATGTAAAAAAAATTCAACTTAAAATCAATTATGAGATTATATGATCATTTAAAGGCATAAATAAAGCTTTTGAAGGCATAAGTGACTATAAAAGAAGTTTTCTTCTCAATGAATGGTTTTTGCTTCACGTTTCCCGAGGTAAACATTGAATTATAATCTGTTTTAACCCAAAACGTAAAAAAATTCAACTTAAAATAAGTTATAAGATTATATAATCATTTAAAGGGAGAAATAAAGCTTTTGAAGGCATAAGTGACTATAAAAGAAGTTTTCTTCTCAATGAATGCTTTTTCCTTCACGTTTCCCGAGGTAAACATTCAATTATAATATGTTTTACCAAAAAATGTAAAAATATTCAACTTAAAATCAATTATGAGATTATATGATCATTTAAAGGCATAAATAAAGCTTTTGAAGGCATAAGTGACTATAAAAGAAGTTTTCTTCTCAATGAATCGTTTTTGCATCACGTTTCTCGAGGTAAACATTCAATTATAATCTGTTTTAACCCAAAATGTAAAAAAATTCAACTTAAAATAAGTTATAAGATTATATAATCATTTAAAGGGAGAAATAAAGCTTTTGAAGGCATAAGTGACAATAAAAGAAGTTTTCTTCTCAATGAATGCTTTTTCCTTCACGTTTCCCAAGGTAAACATTCAATTATAATCTGTTTTACCTAAAAATGTAAAAAAATTCAACTTAAAATCAATTATGAGATTATATGATCATTTAAAGGCATAAATAAAGCTTTTGAAGGCATAAGTGACTATAAAAGAAGTTTTCTTCTCAATGAATGGTTTTTGCATCACGTTTCCCGAGGTAAACATTCAATTATAATCTGTTTTAACCCAAAACGTAAAAAAATTCAACTTAAAATAAGTTATAAGATTATATAATCATTTAAAGGGAGAAATAAAGCTTTTGAAGGCATAAGTGACTATAAAAGAAGTTTTCTTCTCAATGAATGCTTTTTCCTTCACGTTTCCTGAGGTAAACATTCAATTATAATCTGTTTTACCAAAAAATGTAAAAAAATTCAACTTAAAATAAGTTATAAGATTATATAATCATTTAAAGGGAGAAATAAAGCTTTTGAAGGCATAAGTGACAATAAAAGAAGTTTTCTTCTCAATGAATACTTTATCCTTCACGTTTCCCAAGATAAACATTCAATTATAATCTGTTTTACCTAAAAATGTTAAAAAATTCAACTTAAAATCAATTATGAGATTATATGATCATTTTAAGGCATAAATAAAGCTTTTGAAGGCATAAGTGACTATAAAAGAAGTTTTCTTCTCAATGAATGCTTTTTCCTTCACGTTTCCTGAGGTAAACATTCAATTATAATCTGTTTTACCAAAAAATGTAAAAAAATTCAACTTAAAATAAGTTATAAGATTATATAATCATTTAAAGGGAGAAATAAAGCTTTTGAAGGCATAAGTGACAATAAAAGAAGTTTTCTTCTCAATGAATACTTTATCCTTCACGTTTCCCAAGATAAACATTCAATTATAATCTGTTTTACCTAAAAATGTTAAAAAATTCAACTTAAAATCAATTATGAGATTATATGATCATTTTAAGGCATAAATAAAGCTTTTGAAGGCATAAGTGACTATAAAAGAAGTTTTCTTCTCAATGAATGGTTTTTGCATCACGTTTCCCGAGGTAAATATTCAATTATAATCTGTTTTAACCCAAAACGTAAAAAAATTCAACTTAAAATAAGTTATAAGATTATATAATCATTTAAAGGGAGAAATAAAGCTTTTGAAGGCATAAGTGACTATAAAAGAAGTTTTCTTCTCAATGAATGCTTTTTCCTTCACGTTTCCCAAGGTAAACATTCAATTATAATCTGTTTTACCTAAAAATGTAAAAAAATTCAACTTACAATCAATTATGAGATTATATGATCATTTAAAGGCATAAATAAAGCTTTTGAAGGCATAAGTGACTATAAAAGAAGTTTTCTTCTCAATGAATGGTTTTTGCATCACGTTTCCCGAGGTAAACATTCAATTATTATCTGTTTTAACCCAAAACGTAAAACAATTCAACTTAAAATAAGTTATAAGATTATATAATCATTTAAAGGGAGAAATAAAGCTTTTGAAGGCATAAGTGACTATAAAAGAAGTTTTCTTCTCAATGAATGCTTTTTCCTTCACGTTTCCCGAGGTAAACATTCAATTATAATCTGTTTTACCAAAAAATGTAAAAATATTCAACTTAAAATCAATTATGAGATTATAAGATCATTTAAAGGCATAAATAAAGCTTTTGAAGGCATAAGTGACTATAAAAGAAGTTTTCTTCTCAATGAATCGTTTTTGCATCACGTTTCTCGAGGTAAACATTCAATTATAATCTGTTTTAACCCAAAATGTAAAAAAATTCAACTTAAAATAGGTTATAAGATTATATAATCATTTAAAAGGAGAAATAAAGCTTTTGAAGGCATAAGTGACTATAAAAGAAGTTTTCTTCTCAATGAATGCTTTTTCCTTCACGTTTCCCGAGGTAAACATTCAATTATAATCTGTTTTACCAAAAAATGTAAAAATATTCAACTTAAAATCAATTATGAGATTATAAGATCATTTAAAGGCATAAATAAAGCTTTTGAAGGCATAAGTGACTATAAAAGAAGTTTTCTTCTCAATGAATCATTTTTGCATCACGTTTCTCGAGGTAAACATTCAATTATAATCTGTTTTAACCCAAAATGTAAAAAAATTCAACTTAAAATAGGTTATAAGATTATATAATCATTTAAAAGGAGAAATAAAGCTTTTGAAGGCATAAGTGACTATAAAAGAAGTTTTCTTCTCAATGAATGGTTTTTGCTTCACGTTTCCCGAGGTAAACATTCAATTATAATCTGTTTTAACCCAAAACGTAAAAAAATTCAACTTAAAATAAGTTATAAGATTATATAATCATTTAAAGGGAGAAATAAAGCTTTTGAAGGCATAAGTGAGTATAAAAGAAGTTTTCTTCTCAATGAATGGTTTTTGCTTCACGTTTCCCGAGGTAAACATTTAATTATAATCTGTTTTAACCCAAAACGTAAAAAAAATTCAACTTAAAATCAATTATGAGATTATATGATCATTTAAAGGCATAAATAAAGCTTTTGAAGGCATAAGTGACTATAAAAGAAGTTTTCTTCTCAATGAATCGTTTTTGCATCACGTTTCTCGAGGTAAACATTCAATTATAATCTGTTTTAACCCAAAATGTAAAAAAATTCAACTTAAAATAAGTTATAAGATTATATAATCATTTAAAGGGAGAAATAAAGCTTTTGAAGGCATAAGTGACTATAAAAGAAGTTTTCTTCTCAATGAATGCTTTTTCCTTCACGTTTCCCAAGGTAAACATTCAATTATAATCTGTTTTACCTAAAAATGTAAAAAAATTCAACTTAAAATCAATTATGAGATTATATGATCATTTAAAGGGAGAAATAAAGCTTTTAAAGGCATAAGTGACAATAAAAGAAGTTTTCTTCTCAATGAATGCTTTTTCCTTCACGTTTCCCAAGGTAAACATTCAATTATAATCTGTTTTACCGAAAAATGTAAAAAAATTAAACATTCAATTATAATCTGTTTTAACCCAAAACGTAAAAAAATTCAACTTAAAATAAGTTATAAGATTATATAATCATTTAAAGGGAGAAATAAAGCTTTTGAAGGCATAAGTGACTATAAAAGAAGTTTTCTTCTCAATGAATGCTTTTTGCTTCACGTTTCCCGAGGTAAACATTTAATTATAATCTGTTTTAACCCAAAACGTAAAAAAAATTCAACTTAAAATCAATTATGAGATTATATGATCATTTAAAGGCATAAATAAAGCTTTTGAAGGCATAAGTGACTATAAAAGAAGTTTTCTTCTCAATGAATCGTTTTTGCATCACGTTTCTCGAGGTAAACATTCAATTATAATCTGTTTTAACCCAAAATGTAAAAAAATTCAACTTAAAATAAGTTATAAGATTATATAATCATTTAAAGGGAGAAATAAAGCTTTTGAAGGCATAAGTGACTATAAAAGAAGTTTTCTTCTCAATGAATGCTTTTTCCTTCACGTTTCCCAAGGTAAACATTCAATTATAATCTGTTTTACCTAAAAATGTAAAAAAATTCAACTTAAAATCAATTATGAGATTATATGATCATTTAAAGGGAGAAATAAAGCTTTTAAAGGCATAAGTGACAATAAAAGAAGTTTTCTTCTCAATGAATGCTTTTTCCTTCACGTTTCCCAAGGTAAACATTCAATTATAATCTGTTTTACCGAAAAATGTAAAAAAATTAAACATTCAATTATAATCTGTTTTAACCCAAAACGTAAAAAAATTCAACTTAAAATAAGTTATAAGATTATATAATCATTTAAAGGGAGAAATAAAGCTTTTGAAGGCATAAGTGACTATAAAAGAAGTTTTCTTCTCAATGAATGCTTTTTCCTTCACGTTTCCCGAGGTAAACATTCAATTATAATCTGTTTTACCAAAAAATGTAAAAATATTCAACTTAAAATCAATTATGAGATTATAAGATCATTTAAAGGCATAAATAAAGCTTTTGAAGGCATAAGTGACTATAAAAGAAGTTTTCTTCTCAATGAATCATTTTTGCATCACGTTTCTCGAGGTAAACATTCAATTATAATCTGTTTTAACCCAAAATGTAAAAAAATTCAACTTAAAATAGGTTATAAGATTATATAATCATTTAAAAGGAGAAATAAAGCTTTTGAAGGCATAAGTGACTATAAAAGAAGTTTTCTTCTCAATGAATGGTTTTTGCTTCACGTTTCCCGAGGTAAACATTCAATTATAATCTGTTTTAACCCAAAACGTAAAAAAATTCAACTTAAAATAAGTTATAAGATTATATAATCATTTAAAGGGAGAAATAAAGCTTTTGAAGGCATAAGTGAGTATAAAAGAAGTTTTCTTCTCAATGAATGGTTTTTGCTTCACGTTTCCCGAGGTAAACATTTAATTATAATCTGTTTTAACCCAAAACGTAAAAAAAATTCAACTTAAAATCAATTATGAGATTATATGATCATTTAAAGGCATAAATAAAGCTTTTGAAGGCATAAGTGACTATAAAAGAAGTTTTCTTCTCAATGAATCGTTTTTGCATCACGTTTCTCGAGGTAAACATTCAATTATAATCTGTTTTAACCCAAAATGTAAAAAAATTCAACTTAAAATAAGTTATAAGATTATATAATCATTTAAAGGGAGAAATAAAGCTTTTGAAGGCATAAGTGACTATAAAAGAAGTTTTCTTCTCAATGAATGCTTTTTCCTTCACGTTTCCCAAGGTAAACATTCAATTATAATCTGTTTTACCTAAAAATGTAAAAAAATTCAACTTAAAATCAATTATGAGATTATATGATCATTTAAAGGGAGAAATAAAGCTTTTAAAGGCATAAGTGACAATAAAAGAAGTTTTCTTCTCAATGAATGCTTTTTCCTTCACGTTTCCCAAGGTAAACATTCAATTATAATCTGTTTTACCGAAAAATGTAAAAAAATTAAACATTCAATTATAATCTGTTTTAACCCAAAACGTAAAAAAATTCAACTTAAAATAAGTTATAAGATTATATAATCATTTAAAGGGAGAAATAAAGCTTTTGAAGGCATAAGTGACTATAAAAGAAGTTTTCTTCTCAATGAATGCTTTTTGCTTCACGTTTCCCGAGGTAAACATTTAATTATAATCTGTTTTAACCCAAAACGTAAAAAAAATTCAACTTAAAATCAATTATGAGATTATATGATCATTTAAAGGCATAAATAAAGCTTTTGAAGGCATAAGTGACTATAAAAGAAGTTTTCTTCTCAATGAATCGTTTTTGCATCACGTTTCTCGAGGTAAACATTCAATTATAATCTGTTTTAACCCAAAATGTAAAAAAATTCAACTTAAAATAAGTTATAAGATTATATAATCATTTAAAGGGAGAAATAAAGCTTTTGAAGGCATAAGTGACTATAAAAGAAGTTTTCTTCTCAATGAATGCTTTTTCCTTCACGTTTCCCAAGGTAAACATTCAATTATAATCTGTTTTACCTAAAAATGTAAAAAAATTCAACTTAAAATCAATTATGAGATTATATGATCATTTAAAGGGAGAAATAAAGCTTTTAAAGGCATAAGTGACAATAAAAGAAGTTTTCTTCTCAATGAATGCTTTTTCCTTCACGTTTCCCAAGGTAAACATTCAATTATAATCTGTTTTACCGAAAAATGTAAAAAAATTAAACATTCAATTATAATCTGTTTTAACCCAAAACGTAAAAAAATTCAACTTAAAATAAGTTATAAGATTATATAATCATTTAAAGGGAGAAATAAAGCTTTTGAAGGCATAAGTGACTATAAAAGAAGTTTTCTTCTCAATGAATGCTTTTTCCTTCACGTTTCCCGAGGTAAACATTCAATTATAATCTGTTTTACCAAAAAATGTAAAAATATTCAACTTAAAATCAATTATGAGATTATAAGATCATTTAAAGGCATAAATAAAGCTTTTGAAGGCATAAGTGACTATAAAAGAAGTTTTCTTCTCAATGAATCATTTTTGCATCACGTTTCTCGAGGTAAACATTCAATTATAATCTGTTTTAACCCAAAATGTAAAAAAATTCAACTTAAAATAGGTTATAAGATTATATAATCATTTAAAAGGAGAAATAAAGCTTTTGAAGGCATAAGTGACTATAAAAGAAGTTTTCTTCTCAATGAATGGTTTTTGCTTCACGTTTCCCGAGGTAAACATTCAATTATAATCTGTTTTAACCCAAAACGTAAAAAAATTCAACTTAAAATAAGTTATAAGATTATATAATCATTTAAAGGGAGAAATAAAGCTTTTGAAGGCATAAGTGAGTATAAAAGAAGTTTTCTTCTCAATGAATGGTTTTTGCTTCACGTTTCCCGAGGTAAACATTTAATTATAATCTGTTTTAACCCAAAACGTAAAAAAAATTCAACTTAAAATCAATTATGAGATTATATGATCATTTAAAGGCATAAATAAAGCTTTTGAAGGCATAAGTGACTATAAAAGAAGTTTTCTTCTCAATGAATCGTTTTTGCATCACGTTTCTCGAGGTAAACATTCAATTATAATCTGTTTTAACCCAAAATGTAAAAAAATTCAACTTAAAATAAGTTATAAGATTATATAATCATTTAAAGGGAGAAATAAAGCTTTTGAAGGCATAAGTGACTATAAAAGAAGTTTTCTTCTCAATGAATGCTTTTTCCTTCACGTTTCCCAAGGTAAACATTCAATTATAATCTGTTTTACCTAAAAATGTAAAAAAATTCAACTTAAAATCAATTATGAGATTATATGATCATTTAAAGGGAGAAATAAAGCTTTTAAAGGCATAAGTGACAATAAAAGAAGTTTTCTTCTCAATGAATGCTTTTTCCTTCACGTTTCCCAAGGTAAACATTCAATTATAATCTGTTTTACCGAAAAATGTAAAAAAATTAAACATTCAATTATAATCTGTTTTAACCCAAAACGTAAAAAAATTCAACTTAAAATAAGTTATAAGATTATATAATCATTTAAAGGGAGAAATAAAGCTTTTGAAGGCATAAGTGACTATAAAAGAAGTTTTCTTCTCAATGAATGCTTTTTGCTTCACGTTTCCCGAGGTAAACATTTAATTATAATCTGTTTTAACCCAAAACGTAAAAAAAATTCAACTTAAAATCAATTATGAGATTATATGATCATTTAAAGGCATAAATAAAGCTTTTGAAGGCATAAGTGACTATAAAAGAAGTTTTCTTCTCAATGAATCGTTTTTGCATCACGTTTCTCGAGGTAAACATTCAATTATAATCTGTTTTAACCCAAAATGTAAAAAAATTCAACTTAAAATAAGTTATAAGATTATATAATCATTTAAAGGGAGAAATAAAGCTTTTGAAGGCATAAGTGACTATAAAAGAAGTTTTCTTCTCAATGAATGCTTTTTCCTTCACGTTTCCCAAGGTAAACATTCAATTATAATCTGTTTTACCTAAAAATGTAAAAAAATTCAACTTAAAATCAATTATGAGATTATATGATCATTTAAAGGGAGAAATAAAGCTTTTAAAGGCATAAGTGACAATAAAAGAAGTTTTCTTCTCAATGAATGCTTTTTCCTTCACGTTTCCCAAGGTAAACATTCAATTATAATCTGTTTTACCTAAAAATGTAAAAAAATTCAACTTAAAATCAATTATGAGATTATATGATCATTTAAAGGCATAAATAAAGCTTTTGAAGGCATAAGTGACTATAAAAGAAGTTTTCTTCTCAATGAATGGTTTTTGCATCACGTTTCCCGAGGTAAACATTCAATTATAATCTGTTTTAACCCAAAACGTAAAAAAATTCAACTTAAAATAAGTTATAAGATTATACAATCATTTAAAGGGAGAAATAAAGCTTTTGAAGGCATAAGTGACTATAAAAGAAGTTTTCTTCTCAATGAATGCTTTTTCCTTCACGTTTCCCGAGGTAAACATTCAATTATAATCTGTTTTACCAAAAAATGTAAAAATATTCAACTTAAAATCAATTATGAGATTATATGATCATTTAAAGGCATAAATAAAGCTTTTGAAGGCATAAATGACTATAAAAGAAGTTTTCTTCTCAATGAATTGTTTTTGCATCACGTTTCTCGAGGTAAACATTCAATTATAATCTATTTTAACCCAAAATGTAAAAAAATTCAACTTAAAATAGGTTATAAGATTATATAATCATTTAAAAGGAGAAATAAAGCTTTTGAAGGCATAAGTGACTATAAAAGAAGTTTTCTTCTCAATGAATGCTTTTTCCTTCACGTTTCCCAAGGTAAACATTCAATTATAATATGTTTTACCTAAAAATGTAAAAAAATTCAACTTAAAATCAATTATGAGATTATATGATCATTTAAAGGCATAAATAAAGCTTTTGAAGGCATAAGTGACTATAAAAGAAGTTTTCTTCTCAATGAATGGTTTTTGCATCATGTTTCCCGAGGTAACCATTCAATTATAATCTGTTTTAACCCAAAACGTAAAAAAATTCAACTTAAAATAAGTTATAAGATTATATAATCATTTAAAGGGAGAAATAAAGCTTTTGAAGGCATAAGTGACTATAAAAGAAGTTTTCTTCTCAATGAATGGTTTTTCCTTCACGTTTCTCGAGGTACACATTCAATTATAATCTTTTATAACCCAAAATGTAAAAAAAATTCAACTTAAAATCAATTATGAGATTATATGATCATTTAAAGGCATAAATAAAGCTTTTGAAGGCATAAGTGACTATAAAAGAAGTTTTCTTCTCAATGAATGGTTTTTGCTTCACGTTTCCCGAGGTAAACATTGAATTATAATCTGTTTTAACCCAAAACGTAAAAAAATTCAACTTAAAATAAGTTATAAGATTATATAATCATTTAAAGGGAGAAATAAAGCTTTTGAAGGCATAAGTGACTATAAAAGAAGTTTTCTTCTCAATGAATGCTTTTTCCTTCACGTTTCCCGAGGTAAACATTCAATTATAATATGTTTTACCAAAAAATGTAAAAATATTCAACTTAAAATCAATTATGAGATTATATGATCATTTAAAGGCATAAATAAAGCTTTTGAAGGCATAAGTGACTATAAAAGAAGTTTTCTTCTCAATGAATCGTTTTTGCATCACGTTTCTCGAGGTAAACATTCAATTATAATCTGTTTTAACCCAAAATGTAAAAAAATTCAACTTAAAATAAGTTATAAGATTATATAATCATTTAAAGGGAGAAATAAAGCTTTTGAAGGCATAAGTGACAATAAAAGAAGTTTTCTTCTCAATGAATGCTTTTTCCTTCACGTTTCCCAAGGTAAACATTCAATTATAATCTGTTTTACCTAAAAATGTAAAAAAATTCAACTTAAAATCAATTATGAGATTATATGATCATTTAAAGGCATAAATAAAGCTTTTGAAGGCATAAGTGACTATAAAAGAAGTTTTCTTCTCAATGAATGGTTTTTGCATCACGTTTCCCGAGGTAAACATTCAATTATAATCTGTTTTAACCCAAAACGTAAAAAAATTCAACTTAAAATAAGTTATAAGATTATATAATCATTTAAAGGGAGAAATAAAGCTTTTGAAGGCATAAGTGACTATAAAAGAAGTTTTCTTCTCAATGAATGCTTTTTCCTTCACGTTTCCTGAGGTAAACATTCAATTATAATCTGTTTTACCAAAAAATGTAAAAAAATTCAACTTAAAATAAGTTATAAGATTATATAATCATTTAAAGGGAGAAATAAAGCTTTTGAAGGCATAAGTGACAATAAAAGAAGTTTTCTTCTCAATGAATACTTTATCCTTCACGTTTCCCAAGATAAACATTCAATTATAATCTGTTTTACCTAAAAATGTTAAAAAATTCAACTTAAAATCAATTATGAGATTATATGATCATTTTAAGGCATAAATAAAGCTTTTGAAGGCATAAGTGACTATAAAAGAAGTTTTCTTCTCAATGAATGCTTTTTCCTTCACGTTTCCTGAGGTAAACATTCAATTATAATCTGTTTTACCAAAAAATGTAAAAAAATTCAACTTAAAATAAGTTATAAGATTATATAATCATTTAAAGGGAGAAATAAAGCTTTTGAAGGCATAAGTGACAATAAAAGAAGTTTTCTTCTCAATGAATACTTTATCCTTCACGTTTCCCAAGATAAACATTCAATTATAATCTGTTTTACCTAAAAATGTTAAAAAATTCAACTTAAAATCAATTATGAGATTATATGATCATTTTAAGGCATAAATAAAGCTTTTGAAGGCATAAGTGACTATAAAAGAAGTTTTCTTCTCAATGAATGGTTTTTGCATCACGTTTCCCGAGGTAAATATTCAATTATAATCTGTTTTAACCCAAAACGTAAAAAAATTCAACTTAAAATAAGTTATAAGATTATATAATCATTTAAAGGGAGAAATAAAGCTTTTGAAGGCATAAGTGACTATAAAAGAAGTTTTCTTCTCAATGAATGCTTTTTCCTTCACGTTTCCCAAGGTAAACATTCAATTATAATCTGTTTTACCTAAAAATGTAAAAAAATTCAACTTACAATCAATTATGAGATTATATGATCATTTAAAGGCATAAATAAAGCTTTTGAAGGCATAAGTGACTATAAAAGAAGTTTTCTTCTCAATGAATGGTTTTTGCATCACGTTTCCCGAGGTAAACATTCAATTATTATCTGTTTTAACCCAAAACGTAAAACAATTCAACTTAAAATAAGTTATAAGATTATATAATCATTTAAAGGGAGAAATAAAGCTTTTGAAGGCATAAGTGACTATAAAAGAAGTTTTCTTCTCAATGAATGCTTTTTCCTTCACGTTTCCCGAGGTAAACATTCAATTATAATCTGTTTTACCAAAAAATGTAAAAATATTCAACTTAAAATCAATTATGAGATTATAAGATCATTTAAAGGCATAAATAAAGCTTTTGAAGGCATAAGTGACTATAAAAGAAGTTTTCTTCTCAATGAATCGTTTTTGCATCACGTTTCTCGAGGTAAACATTCAATTATAATCTGTTTTAACCCAAAATGTAAAAAAATTCAACTTAAAATAGGTTATAAGATTATATAATCATTTAAAAGGAGAAATAAAGCTTTTGAAGGCATAAGTGACTATAAAAGAAGTTTTCTTCTCAATGAATGCTTTTTCCTTCACGTTTCCCGAGGTAAACATTCAATTATAATCTGTTTTACCAAAAAATGTAAAAATATTCAACTTAAAATCAATTATGAGATTATAAGATCATTTAAAGGCATAAATAAAGCTTTTGAAGGCATAAGTGACTATAAAAGAAGTTTTCTTCTCAATGAATCATTTTTGCATCACGTTTCTCGAGGTAAACATTCAATTATAATCTGTTTTAACCCAAAATGTAAAAAAATTCAACTTAAAATAGGTTATAAGATTATATAATCATTTAAAAGGAGAAATAAAGCTTTTGAAGGCATAAGTGACTATAAAAGAAGTTTTCTTCTCAATGAATGGTTTTTGCTTCACGTTTCCCGAGGTAAACATTCAATTATAATCTGTTTTAACCCAAAACGTAAAAAAATTCAACTTAAAATAAGTTATAAGATTATATAATCATTTAAAGGGAGAAATAAAGCTTTTGAAGGCATAAGTGAGTATAAAAGAAGTTTTCTTCTCAATGAATGGTTTTTGCTTCACGTTTCCCGAGGTAAACATTTAATTATAATCTGTTTTAACCCAAAACGTAAAAAAAATTCAACTTAAAATCAATTATGAGATTATATGATCATTTAAAGGCATAAATAAAGCTTTTGAAGGCATAAGTGACTATAAAAGAAGTTTTCTTCTCAATGAATCGTTTTTGCATCACGTTTCTCGAGGTAAACATTCAATTATAATCTGTTTTAACCCAAAATGTAAAAAAATTCAACTTAAAATAAGTTATAAGATTATATAATCATTTAAAGGGAGAAATAAAGCTTTTGAAGGCATAAGTGACTATAAAAGAAGTTTTCTTCTCAATGAATGCTTTTTCCTTCACGTTTCCCAAGGTAAACATTCAATTATAATCTGTTTTACCTAAAAATGTAAAAAAATTCAACTTAAAATCAATTATGAGATTATATGATCATTTAAAGGGAGAAATAAAGCTTTTAAAGGCATAAGTGACAATAAAAGAAGTTTTCTTCTCAATGAATGCTTTTTCCTTCACGTTTCCCAAGGTAAACATTCAATTATAATCTGTTTTACCGAAAAATGTAAAAAAATTAAACATTCAATTATAATCTGTTTTAACCCAAAACGTAAAAAAATTCAACTTAAAATAAGTTATAAGATTATATAATCATTTAAAGGGAGAAATAAAGCTTTTGAAGGCATAAGTGACTATAAAAGAAGTTTTCTTCTCAATGAATGCTTTTTGCTTCACGTTTCCCGAGGTAAACATTTAATTATAATCTGTTTTAACCCAAAACGTAAAAAAAATTCAACTTAAAATCAATTATGAGATTATATGATCATTTAAAGGCATAAATAAAGCTTTTGAAGGCATAAGTGACTATAAAAGAAGTTTTCTTCTCAATGAATCGTTTTTGCATCACGTTTCTCGAGGTAAACATTCAATTATAATCTGTTTTAACCCAAAATGTAAAAAAATTCAACTTAAAATAAGTTATAAGATTATATAATCATTTAAAGGGAGAAATAAAGCTTTTGAAGGCATAAGTGACTATAAAAGAAGTTTTCTTCTCAATGAATGCTTTTTCCTTCACGTTTCCCAAGGTAAACATTCAATTATAATCTGTTTTACCTAAAAATGTAAAAAAATTCAACTTAAAATCAATTATGAGATTATATGATCATTTAAAGGGAGAAATAAAGCTTTTAAAGGCATAAGTGACAATAAAAGAAGTTTTCTTCTCAATGAATGCTTTTTCCTTCACGTTTCCCAAGGTAAACATTCAATTATAATCTGTTTTACCTAAAAATGTAAAAAAATTCAACTTAAAATCAATTATGAGATTATATGATCATTTAAAGGCATAAATAAAGCTTTTGAAGGCATAAGTGACTATAAAAGAAGTTTTCTTCTCAATGAATGGTTTTTGCATCACGTTTCCCGAGGTAAACATTCAATTATAATCTGTTTTAACCCAAAACGTAAAAAAATTCAACTTAAAATAAGTTATAAGATTATACAATCATTTAAAGGGAGAAATAAAGCTTTTGAAGGCATAAGTGACTATAAAAGAAGTTTTCTTCTCAATGAATGCTTTTTCCTTCACGTTTCCCGAGGTAAACATTCAATTATAATCTGTTTTACCAAAAAATGTAAAAATATTCAACTTAAAATCAATTATGAGATTATATGATCATTTAAAGGCATAAATAAAGCTTTTGAAGGCATAAGTGACTATAAAAGAAGTTTTCTTCTCAATGAATTGTTTTTGCATCACGTTTCTCGAGGTAAACATTCAATTATAATCTGTTTTAACCCAAAATGTAAAAAAATTCAACTTAAAATAGGTTATAAGATTATATAATCATTTAAAAGGAGAAATAAAGCTTTTGAAGGCATAAGTGACTATAAAAGAAGTTTTCTTCTCAATGAATGCTTTTTCCTTCACGTTTCCCAAGGTAAACATTCAATTATAATATGTTTTACCTAAAAATGTAAAAAAATTCAACTTAAAATCAATTATGAGATTATATGATCATTTAAAGGCATAAATAAAGCTTTTGAAGGCATAAGTGACTATAAAAGAAGTTTTCTTCTCAATGAATGGTTTTTGCATCATGTTTCCCGAGGTAAACATTCAATTATAATCTGTTTTAACCCAAAACGTAAAAAAATTCAACTTAAAATAAGTTATAAGATTATATAATCATTTAAAGGGAGAAATAAAGCTTTTGAAGGCATAAGTGACTATAAAAGAAGTTTTCTTCTCAATGAATGGTTTTTCCTTCACGTTTCTCGAGGTACACATTCAATTATAATCTTTTATAACCCAAAATGTAAAAAAAATTCAACTTAAAATCAATTATGAGATTATATGATCATTTAAAGGCATAAATAAAGCTTTTGAAGGCATAAGTGACTATAAAAGAAGTTTTCTTCTCAATGAATGGTTTTTGCTTCACGTTTCCCGAGGTAAACATTGAATTATAATCTGTTTTAACCCAAAACGTAAAAAAATTCAACTTAAAATAAGTTATAAGATTATATAATCATTTAAAGGGAGAAATAAAGCTTTTGAAGGCATAAGTGACTATAAAAGAAGTTTTCTTCTCAATGAATGCTTTTTCCTTCACGTTTCCCGAGGTAAACATTCAATTATAATATGTTTTACCAAAAAATGTAAAAATATTCAACTTAAAATCAATTATGAGATTATATGATCATTTAAAGGCATAAATAAAGCTTTTGAAGGCATAAGTGACTATAAAAGAAGTTTTCTTCTCAATGAATTGTTTTTGCATCACGTTTCTCGAGGTAAACATTCAATTATAATCTGTTTTAACCCAAAATGTAAAAAAATTCAACTTAAAATAGGTTATAAGATTATATAATCATTTAAAAGGAGAAATAAAGCTTTTGAAGGCATAAGTGACTATAAAAGAAGTTTTCTTCTCAATGAATGGTTTTTGCTTCACGTTTCCCGAGGTAAACATTGAATTATAATCTGTTTTAACCCAAAACGTAAAAAAATTCAACTTAAAATAAGTTATAAGATTATATAATCATTTAAAGGGAGAAATAAAGCTTTTGAAGGCATAAGTGACTATAAAAGAAGTTTTCTTCTCAATATATGGTTTTTGCTTCACGTTTCCCGAGGTAAACATTTAATTATAATCTGTTTTAACCCAAAACGTAAAAAAAATTCAACTTAAAATCAATTATGAGATTATATGATCATTTAAAGGCATAAATAAAGCTTTTGAAGGCATAAGTGACTATAAAAGAAGTTTTCTTCTCAATGAATCGTTTTTGCATCACGTTTCTCGAGGTAAACATTCAATTATAATCTGTTTTAACCCAAAATGTAAAAAAATTCAACTTAAAATAAGTTATAAGATTATATAATCATTTAAAGGGAGAAATAAAGCTTTTGAAGGCATAAGTGACAATAAAAGAAGTTTTCTTCTCAATGAATGCTTTTTCCTTCACGTTTCCCAAGGTAAACATTCAATTATAATCTGTTTTACCTAAAAATGTAAAAAAATTCAACTTAAAATCAATTATGAGATTATATGATCATTTAAAGGCATAAATAAAGCTTTTGAAGGCATAAGTGACTATAAAAGAAGTTTTCTTCTCAATGAATGGTTTTTGCGTCACGTTTCCCGAGGTAAACATTCAATTATAATCTGTTTTAACCCAAAACGTAAAAAAATTCAACTTAAAATAAGTTATAAGATTATATAATCATTTAAAGGGAGAAATAAAGCTTTTGAAGGCATAAGTGACTATAAAAGAAGTTTTCTTCTCAATGAATGCTTTTTCCTTCACGTTTCCTGAGGTAAACATTCAATTATAATCTGTTTTACCAAAAAATGTAAAAAAATTCAACTTAAAATAAGTTATAAGATTATATAATCATTTAAAGGGAGAAATAAAGCTTTTGAAGGCATAAGTGACAATAAAAGAAGTTTTCTTCTCAATGAATACTTTATCCTTCACGTTTCCCAAGATAAACATTCAATTATAATCTGTTTTACCTAAAAATGTTAAAAAATTCAACTTAAAATCAATTATGAGATTATATGATCATTTTAAGGCATAAATAAAGCTTTTGAAGGCATAAGTGACTATAAAAGAAGTTTTCTTCTCAATGAATGGTTTTTGCATCACGTTTCCCGAGGTAAATATTCAATTATAATCTGTTTTAACCCAAAACGTAAAAAAATTCAACTTAAAATAAGTTATAAGATTATATAATCATTTAAAGGGAGAAATAAAGCTTTTGAAGGCATAAGTGACTATAAAAGAAGTTTTCTTCTCAATGAATGCTTTTTCCTTCACGTTTCCCAAGGTAAACATTCAATTATAATCTGTTTTACCTAAAAATGTAAAAAAATTCAACTTACAATATATTATGAGATTATATGATCATTTAAAGGCATAAATAAAGCTTTTGAAGGCATAAGTGACTATAAAAGAAGTTTTCTTCTCAATGAATGGTTTTTGCATCACGTTTCCCGAGGTAAACATTCAATTATTATCTGTTTTAACCCAAAACGTAAAAAAATTCAACTTAAAATAAGTTATAAGATTATATAATCATTTAAAGGGAGAAATAAAGCTTTTGAAGGCATAAGTGACTATAAAAGAAGTTTTCTTCTCAATGAATGCTTTTTGCTTCACGTTTCCCGAGGTAAACATTTAATTATAATCTGTTTTAACCCAAAACGTAAAAAAAATTCAACTTAAAATCAATTATGAGATTATATGATCATTTAAAGGCATAAATAAAGCTTTTGAAGGCATAAGTGACTATAAAAGAAGTTTTCTTCTCAATGAATTGTTTTTGCATCACGTTTCTCGAGGTAAACATTCAATTATAATCTGTTTTAACCCAAAATGTAAAAAAATTCAACTTAAAATAGGTTATAAGATTATATAATCATTTAAAAGGAGAAATAAAGCTTTTGAAGGCATAAGTGACTATAAAAGAAGTTTTCTTCTCAATGAATGGTTTTTGCTTCACGTTTCCCGAGGTAAACATTGAATTATAATCTGTTTTAACCCAAAACGTAAAAAAATTCAACTTAAAATAAGTTATAAGATTATATAATCATTTAAAGGGAGAAATAAAGCTTTTGAAGGCATAAGTGACTATAAAAGAAGTTTTCTTCTCAATATATGGTTTTTGCTTCACGTTTCCCGAGGTAAACATTTAATTATAATCTGTTTTAACCCAAAACGTAAAAAAAATTCAACTTAAAATCAATTATGAGATTATATGATCATTTAAAGGCATAAATAAAGCTTTTGAAGGCATAAGTGACTATAAAAGAAGTTTTCTTCTCAATGAATCGTTTTTGCATCACGTTTCTCGAGGTAAACATTCAATTATAATCTGTTTTAACCCAAAATGTAAAAAAATTCAACTTAAAATAAGTTATAAGATTATATAATCATTTAAAGGGAGAAATAAAGCTTTTGAAGGCATAAGTGACAATAAAAGAAGTTTTCTTCTCAATGAATGCTTTTTCCTTCACGTTTCCCAAGGTAAACATTCAATTATAATCTGTTTTACCTAAAAATGTAAAAAAATTCAACTTAAAATCAATTATGAGATTATATGATCATTTAAAGGCATAAATAAAGCTTTTGAAGGCATAAGTGACTATAAAAGAAGTTTTCTTCTCAATGAATGGTTTTTGCGTCACGTTTCCCGAGGTAAACATTCAATTATAATCTGTTTTAACCCAAAACGTAAAAAAATTCAACTTAAAATAAGTTATAAGATTATATAATCATTTAAAGGGAGAAATAAAGCTTTTGAAGGCATAAGTGACTATAAAAGAAGTTTTCTTCTCAATGAATGCTTTTTCCTTCACGTTTCCTGAGGTAAACATTCAATTATAATCTGTTTTACCAAAAAATGTAAAAAAATTCAACTTAAAATAAGTTATAAGATTATATAATCATTTAAAGGGAGAAATAAAGCTTTTGAAGGCATAAGTGACAATAAAAGAAGTTTTCTTCTCAATGAATACTTTATCCTTCACGTTTCCCAAGATAAACATTCAATTATAATCTGTTTTACCTAAAAATGTTAAAAAATTCAACTTAAAATCAATTATGAGATTATATGATCATTTTAAGGCATAAATAAAGCTTTTGAAGGCATAAGTGACTATAAAAGAAGTTTTCTTCTCAATGAATGGTTTTTGCATCACGTTTCCCGAGGTAAATATTCAATTATAATCTGTTTTAACCCAAAACGTAAAAAAATTCAACTTAAAATAAGTTATAAGATTATATAATCATTTAAAGGGAGAAATAAAGCTTTTGAAGGCATAAGTGACTATAAAAGAAGTTTTCTTCTCAATGAATGCTTTTTCCTTCACGTTTCCCAAGGTAAACATTCAATTATAATCTGTTTTACCTAAAAATGTAAAAAAATTCAACTTACAATATATTATGAGATTATATGATCATTTAAAGGCATAAATAAAGCTTTTGAAGGCATAAGTGACTATAAAAGAAGTTTTCTTCTCAATGAATGGTTTTTGCATCACGTTTCCCGAGGTAAACATTCAATTATTATCTGTTTTAACCCAAAACGTAAAAAAATTCAACTTAAAATAAGTTATAAGATTATATAATCATTTAAAGGGAGAAATAAAGCTTTTGAAGGCATAAGTGACTATAAAAGAAGTTTTCTTCTCAATGAATGCTTTTTCCTTCACGTTTCCCGAGGTAAACATTCAATTATAATCTGTTTTACCAAAAAATGTAAAAATATTCAACCTAAAATCAATTATGAGATTATAAGATCATTTAAAGGCATAAATAAAGCTTTTGAAGGCATAAGTGACTATAAAAGAAGTTTTCTTCTCAATGAATCGTTTTTGCATCACGTTTCTCGAGGTAAACATTCAATTATAATCTGTTTTAACCCAAAATGTAAAAAAATTCAACTTAAAATAGGTTATAAGATTATATAATCATTTAAAAGGAGAAATAAAGCTTTTGAAGGCATAAGTGACTATAAAAGAAGTTTTCTTCTCAATGAATGGTTTTTGCTTCACGTTTCCCGAGGTAAACATTCAATTATAATCTGTTTTAACCCAAAACGTAAAAAAATTCAACTTAAAATAAGTTATAAGATTATATAATCATTTAAAGGGAGAAATAAAGCTTTTGAAGGCATAAGTGACTATAAAAGAAGTTTTCTTCTCAATGAATGCTTTTTGCTTCACGTTTCCCGAGGTAAACATTTAATTATAATCTGTTTTAACCCAAAACGTAAAAAAAATTCAACTTAAAATCAATTATGAGATTATATGATCATTTAAAGGCATAAATAAAGCTTTTGAAGGCATAAGTGACTATAAAAGAAGTTTTCTTCTCAATGAATCGTTTTTGCATCACGTTTCTCGAGGTAAACATTCAATTATAATCTGTTTTAACCCAAAATGTAAAAAAATTCAACTTAAAATAAGTTATAAGATTATATAATCATTTAAAGGGAGAAATAAAGCTTTTGAAGGCATAAGTGACTATAAAAGAAGTTTTCTTCTCAATGAATGCTTTTTCCTTCACGTTTCCCAAGGTAAACATTCAATTATAATCTGTTTTACCTAAAAATGTAAAAAAATTCAACTTAAAATCAATTATGAGATTATATGATCATTTAAAGGGAGAAATAAAGCTTTTAAAGGCATAAGTGACAATAAAAGAAGTTTTCTTCTCAATGAATGCTTTTTCCTTCACGTTTCCCAAGGTAAACATTCAATTATAATCTGTTTTACCTAAAAATGTAAAAAAATTCAACTTAAAATCAATTATGAGATTATATGATCATTTAAAGGCATAAATAAAGCTTTTGAAGGCATAAGTGACTATAAAAGAAGTTTTCTTCTCAATGAATGGTTTTTGCATCACGTTTCCCGAGGTAAACATTCAATTATAATCTGTTTTAACCCAAAACGTAAAAAAATTCAACTTAAAATAAGTTATAAGATTATACAATCATTTAAAGGGAGAAATAAAGCTTTTGAAGGCATAAGTGACTATAAAAGAAGTTTTCTTCTCAATGAATGCTTTTTCCTTCACGTTTCCCGAGGTAAACATTCAATTATAATCTGTTTTACCAAAAAATGTAAAAAAATTCAACTTAAAATCAATTATGAGATTATATGATCATTTAAAGGCATAAATAAAGCTTTTGAAGGCATAAGTGACTATAAAAGAAGTTTTCTTCTCAATGAATTATTTTTGCATCACGTTTCTCGAGGTAAACATTCAATTATAATCAGTTTTAACCCAAAATGTAAAAAAATTCAACTTAAAATAGCTTATAAGATTATATAATCATTTAAAAGGAGAAATAAAGCTTTTGAAGGCATAAGTGACTATAAAAGAAGTTTTCTTCTCAATGAATGGTTTTTGCTTCACGTTTCCCGAGGTAAACATTCAATTATAATCTGTTTTAACCCAAAACGTAAAAAAATTCAACTTAAAATAAGTTATAAGATTATATAATCATTTAAAGGGAGAAATAAAGCTTTTGAAGGCATAAGTGACAATAAAAGAAGTTTTCTTCTCAATGAATGGTTTTTGCTTCACGTTTCCCGAGGCAAACATTTAATTATAATCTGTTTTAACCCAAAACGTAAAAAAAATTCAACTTAAAATCAATTATGAGATTATATGATCATTTAAAGGCATAAATAAAGCTTTTGAAGGCATAAGTGACTATAAAAGAAGTTTTCTTCTCAATGAATTGTTTTTGCATCACATTTCTCGAGGTAAACATTCAATTATAATCTGTTTTAACCCAAAATGTAAAAAAATTCAACTTAAAATAGGTTATAAGATTATATAATCATTTAAAAGGAGAAATAAAGCTTTTGAAGGCATAAGTGACTATAAAAGAAGTTTTCTTCTCAATGAATGCTTTTTCCTTCACGTTTCCCAAGGTAAACATTCAATTATAATCTGTTTTACCTAAAAATGTAAAAAAATTCAACTTACAATCAATTATGAGATTATATGATCATTTAAAGGCATAAATAAAGCTTTTGAAGGCATAAGTGACTATAAAAGAAGTTTTCTTCTCAATGAATGGTTTTTGCATCACGTTTCCCGAGGTAAACATTCAATTATTATCTGTTTTAACCCAAAACGTAAAAAAATTCAATTTAAAATAAGTTATAAGATTATATAATCATTTAAAGGGAGAAATAAAGCTTTTGAAGGCATAAGTGACTATAAAAGAAGTTTTCTTCTCAATAAATGCTTTTTCCTTCACGTTTCCCGAGGTAAACATTCAATTATAATCTGTTTTAACCCAAAATGTAAAAAAATTCAACTTAAAATCAATTATGAGATTATAAGATCATTTAAAGGCATAAATAAAGCTTTTGAAGGCATAAGTGACTATAAAAGAAGTTTTCTTCTCAATGAATCGTTTTTGGATCACGTTTCTCGAGGTAAACATTCAATTATAATCTGTTTTAACCCAAAATGTAAAAAAATTCAACTTAAAATAGGTTATAAGATTATATAATCATTTAAAGGGAGAAATAAAGCTTTTGAAGGCATAAGTGACAATAAAAGAAGTTTTCTTCTCAATGAATACTTTATCCTTCACGTTTCCCAAGATAAACATTCAATTATAATCTGTTTTACCTAAAAATGTTAAAAAATTCAACTTAAAATCAATTATGAGATTATATGATCATTTTAAGGCATAAATAAAGCTTTTGAAGGCATAAGTGACTATAAAAGAAGTTTTCTTCTCAATGAATGGTTTTTGCATCACGTTTCCCGAGGTAAATATTCAATTATAATCTGTTTTAACCCAAAACGTAAAAAAATTCAACTTAAAATAAGTTATAAGATTATATAATCATTTAAAGGGAGAAATAAAGCTTTTGAAGGCATAAGTGACTATAAAAGAAGTTTTCTTCTCAATGAATGCTTTTTCCTTCACGTTTCCCAAGGTAAACATTCAATTATAATCTGTTTTACCTAAAAATGTAAAAAAATTCAACTTACAATCAATTATGAGATTATATGATCATTTAAAGGCATAAATAAAGCTTTTGAAGGCATAAGTGACTATAAAAGAAGTTTTCTTCTCAATGAATGGTTTTTGCATCACGTTTCCCGAGGTAAACATTCAATTATTATCTGTTTTAACCCAAAACGTAAAAAAATTCAACTTAAAATAAGTTATAAGATTATATAATCATTTAAAGGGAGAAATAAAGCTTTTGAAGGCATAAGTGACTATAAAAGAAGTTTTCTTCTCAATGAATGCTTTTTCCTTCACGTTTCCCGAGGTAAACATTCAATTATAATCTGTTTTACCAAAAAATGTAAAAATATTCAACTTAAAATCAATTATGAGATTATATGATCATTTAAAGGCATAAATAAAGCTTTTGAAGGCATAAGTGACTATAAAAGAAGTTTTCTTCTCAATGAATCGTTTTTGCATCACGTTTCTCGAGGTAAACATTCAATTATAATCTGTTTTAACCCAAAACGTAAAAAAATTCAACTTAAAATCAATTATGAGATTATATGATCATTTAAAGGGAGAAATAAAGCTTTTAAAGGCATAAGTGACAATAAAAGAAGTTTTCTTCTCAATGAATGCTTTTTCCTTCACGTTTCCCAAGGTAAACATTCAATTATAATCTGTTTTACCTAAAAATGTAAAAAAATTCAACTTAAAATCAATTATGAGATTATATGATCATTTAAAGGCATAAATAAAGCTTTTGAAGGCATAAGTGACTATAAAAGAAGTTTTCTTCTCAATGAATCGTTTTTGCATCACGTTTCTCGAGGTAAACATTGAATTATAATCTGTTTTAACCCAAAATGTAAAAAAATTCAACTTAAAATAGGTTATAAGATTATATAATCATTTAAAAGGAGAAATAAAGCTTTTGAAGGCATAAGTGACTATAAAAGAAGTTTTCTTCTCAATGAATGCTTTTTCCTTCACGTTTCCTGAGGTAAACATTCAATTATAATCTGTTTTACCAAAAAATGTAAAAAAATTCAACTTAAAATAAGTTATAAGATTATATAATCATTTAAAGGGAGAAATAAAGCTTTTGAAGGCATAAGTGACTATAAAAGAAGTTTTCTTCTCAATGAATGCTTTTTCCTTCACGTTTCCCGAGGTAAACATTCAATTATAATCTGTTTTACCAAAAAATGTAAAAATATTCAACTTAAAATCAATTATGAGATTATAAGATCATTTAAAGGCATAAATAAAGCTTTTGAAGGCATAAGTGACTATAAAAGAAGTTTTCTTCTCAATGAATCGTTTTTGCATCACGTTTCTCGAGGTAAACATTCAATTATAATCTGTTTTAACCCAAAATGTAAAAAAATTCAACTTAAAATAGGTTATAAGATTATATAATCATTTAAAAGGAGAAATAAAGCTTTTGAAGGCATAAGTGACTATAAAAGAAGTTTTCTTCTCAATGAATGCTTTTTCCTTCACGTTTCCCGAGGTAAACATTCAATTATAATCTGTTTTACCAAAAAATGTAAAAATATTCAACTTAAAATCAATTATGAGATTATAAGATCATTTAAAGGCATAAATAAAGCTTTTGAAGGCATAAGTGACTATAAAAGAAGTTTTCTTCTCAATGAATCGTTTTTGCATCACGTTTCTCGAGGTAAACATTCAATTATAATCTGTTTTAACCCAAAATGTAAAAAAATTCAACTTAAAATAGGTTATAAGATTATATAATCATTTAAAAGGAGAAATAAAGCTTTTGAAGGCATAAGTGACTATAAAAGAAGTTTTCTTCTCAATGAATGGTTTTTGCTTCACGTTTCCCGAGGTAAACATTCAATTATAATCTGTTTTAACCCAAAACGTAAAAAAATTCAACTTAAAATAGGTTATAAGATTATATAATCATTTAAAAGGAGAAATAAAGCTTTTGAAGGCATAAGTGACTATAAAAGAAGTTTTCTTCTCAATGAATGCTTTTTCCTTCACGTTTCCCAAGGTAAACATTCAATTATAATCTGTTTTACCTAAAAATGTAAAAAAATTCAACTTACAATCAATTATGAGATTATATGATCATTTAAAGGCATAAATAAAGCTTTTGAAGGCATAAGTGACTATAAAAGAAGTTTTCTTCTCAATGAATGGTTTTTGCATCACGTTTCCCGAGGTAAACATTCAATTATTATCTGTTTTAACCCAAAACGTAAAAAAATTCAACTTAAAATAAGTTATAAGATTATATAATCATTTAAAGGGAGAAATAAAGCTTTTGAAGGCATAAGTGACTATAAAAGAAGTTTTCTTCTCAATGAATGCTTTTTCCTTCACGTTTCCCGAGGTAAACATTCAATTATAATCTGTTTTACCAAAAAATGTAAAAATATTCAACTTAAAATCAATTATGAGATTATATGATCATTTAAAGGCATAAATAAAGCTTTTGAAGGCATAAGTGACTATAAAAGAAGTTTTCTTCTCAATGAATCGTTTTTGCATCACGTTTCTCGAGGTAAACATTCAATTATAATCTGTTTTAACCCAAAACGTAAAAAAATTCAACTTAAAATCAATTATGAGATTATATGATCATTTAAAGGGAGAAATAAAGCTTTTAAAGGCATAAGTGACAATAAAAGAAGTTTTCTTCTCAATGAATGCTTTTTCCTTCACGTTTCCCAAGGTAAACATTCAATTATAATCTGTTTTACCTAAAAATGTAAAAAAATTCAACTTAAAATCAATTATGAGATTATATGATCATTTAAAGGCATAAATAAAGCTTTTGAAGGCATAAGTGACTATAAAAGAAGTTTTCTTCTCAATGAATCGTTTTTGCATCACGTTTCTCGAGGTAAACATTGAATTATAATCTGTTTTAACCCAAAATGTAAAAAAATTCAACTTAAAATAGGTTATAAGATTATATAATCATTTAAAAGGAGAAATAAAGCTTTTGAAGGCATAAGTGACTATAAAAGAAGTTTTCTTCTCAATGAATGGTTTTTGCTTCACGTTTCCCGAGGTAAACATTCAATTATAATCTGTTTTAACCCAAAACGTAAAAAAATTCAACTTAAAATAAGTTATAAGATTATATAATCATTTAAAGGGAGAAATAAAGCTTTTGAAGGCATAAGTGACTATAAAAGAAGTTTTCTTCTCAATGAATGGTTTTTGCTTCACGTTTCCCGAGGTAAACATTTAATTATAATCTGTTTTAACCCAAAACGTAAAAAAAATTCAACTTAAAATCAATTATGAGATTATATGATCATTTAAAGGCATAAATAAAGCTTTTGAAGGCATAAGTGACTATAAAAGAAGTTTTCTTCTCAATGAATCGTTTTTGCATCACGTTTCTCGAGGTAAACGTTCAATTATAATCTGTTTTAACCCAAAATGTAAAAAAATTCAACTTAAAATAAGTTATAAGATTATATAATCATTTAAAGGGAGAAATAAAGCTTTTGAAGGCATAAGTGACAATAAAAGAAGTTTTCTTCTCAATGAATGCTTTTTCCTTCACGTTTCCCAAGGTAAACATTCAATTATAATCTGTTTTACCTAAAAATGTAAAAAAATTAAACTCAAAATCAATTATGAGATTATATGATCATTTAAAGGCATAAATAAAGCTTTTGAAGGCATAAGTGACTATAAAAAAAGTTTTCTTCTCAATGAATGGTTTTTGCATCACGTTTCCCGAGGTAAACATTCAATTATAATCTGTTTTAACCCAAAATGTAAAAAAATTCAACTTAAAATAAGTTATAAGATTATATAATCATTTAAAGGGAGAAATAAAGCTTTTGAAGGCATAAGTGACTATAAAAGAAGTTTTCTTCTCAATGAATGCTTTTTCCTTCACGTTTCCCGAGGTAAACATTCAATTATAATCTGTTTTACCAAAAAATGTAAAAAAATTCAACTTAAAATCAATTATGACATTATATGATCATTTAAAGGCATAAATAAAGCTTTTGAAGGCATAAGTGACTATAAAAGAAGTTTTCTTCTCAATGAATCGTTTTTGCATCACGTTTCTCGAGGTAAACATTCAATTATAATCTGTTTTAACCCAAAATGTAAAAAAATTCAACTTAAAATAGGTTATAAGATTATATAATCATTTAAAAGGAGAAATAAAGCTTTTGAAGGCATAAGTGACTATAAAAGAAGTTTTCTTCTCAATGAATGCTTTTTCCTTCACGTTTCCCGAGGTAAACATTCAATTATAATCTGTTTTACCAAAAAATGTAAAAATATTCAACTTAAAATCAATTATGAGATTATAAGATCATTTAAAGGCATAAATAAAGCTTTTGAAGGCATAAGTGACTATAAAAGAAGTTTTCTTCTCAATGAATCGTTTTTGCATCACGTTTCTCGAGGTAAACATTCAATTATAATCTGTTTTAACCCAAAATGTAAAAAAATTCAACTTAAAATAGGTTATAAGATTATATAATCATTTAAAAGGAGAAATAAAGCTTTTGAAGGCATAAGTGACTATAAAAGAAGTTTTCTTCTCAATGAATGGTTTTTGCTTCACGTTTCCCGAGGTAAACATTCAATTATAATCTGTTTTAACCCAAAACGTAAAAAAATTCAACTTAAAATAGGTTATAAGATTATATAATCATTTAAAAGGAGAAATAAAGCTTTTGAAGGCATAAGTGACTATAAAAGAAGTTTTCTTCTCAATGAATGCTTTTTCCTTCACGTTTCCCAAGGTAAACATTCAATTATAATCTGTTTTACCTAAAAATGTAAAAAAATTCAACTTACAATCAATTATGAGATTATATGATCATTTAAAGGCATAAATAAAGCTTTTGAAGGCATAAGTGACTATAAAAGAAGTTTTCTTCTCAATGAATGGTTTTTGCATCACGTTTCCCGAGGTAAACATTCAATTATTATCTGTTTTAACCCAAAACGTAAAAAAATTCAACTTAAAATAAGTTATAAGATTATATAATCATTTAAAGGGAGAAATAAAGCTTTTGAAGGCATAAGTGACTATAAAAGAAGTTTTCTTCTCAATGAATGCTTTTTCCTTCACGTTTCCCGAGGTAAACATTCAATTATAATCTGTTTTACCAAAAAATGTAAAAATATTCAACTTAAAATCAATTATGAGATTATATGATCATTTAAAGGCATAAATAAAGCTTTTGAAGGCATAAGTGACTATAAAAGAAGTTTTCTTCTCAATGAATCGTTTTTGCATCACGTTTCTCGAGGTAAACATTCAATTATAATCTGTTTTAACCCAAAACGTAAAAAAATTCAACTTAAAATCAATTATGAGATTATATGATCATTTAAAGGGAGAAATAAAGCTTTTAAAGGCATAAGTGACAATAAAAGAAGTTTTCTTCTCAATGAATGCTTTTTCCTTCACGTTTCCCAAGGTAAACATTCAATTATAATCTGTTTTACCTAAAAACGTAAAAAAATTCAACTTAAAATCAATTATGAGATTATATGATCATTTAAAGGCATAAATAAAGCTTTTGAAGGCATAAGTGACTATAAAAGAAGTTTTCTTCTCAATGAATCGTTTTTGCATCACGTTTCTCGAGGTAAACATTGAATTATAATCTGTTTTAACCCAAAATGTAAAAAAATTCAACTTAAAATAGGTTATAAGATTATATAATCATTTAAAAGGAGAAATAAAGCTTTTGAAGGCATAAGTGACTATAAAAGAAGTTTTCTTCTCAATGAATGGTTTTTGCTTCACGTTTCCCGAGGTAAACATTCAATTATAATCTGTTTTAACCCAAAACGTAAAAAAATTCAACTTAAAATAAGTTATAAGATTATATAATCATTTAAAGGGAGAAATAAAGCTTTTGAAGGCATAAGTGACTATAAAAGAAGTTTTCTTCTCAATGAATGGTTTTTGCTTCACGTTTCCCGAGGTAAACATTTAATTATAATCTGTTTTAACCCAAAACGTAAAAAAAATTCAACTTAAAATCAATTATGAGATTATATGATCATTTAAAGGCATAAATAAAGCTTTTGAAGGCATAAGTGACTATAAAAGAAGTTTTCTTCTCAATGAATGGTTTTTGCATCACGTTTCTCGAGGTAAACGTTCAATTATAATCTGTTTTAACCCAAAATGTAAAAAAATTCAACTTAAAATAAGTTATAAGATTATATAATCATTTAAAGGGAGAAATAAAGCTTTTGAAGGCATAAGTGACTATAAAAGAAGTTTTCTTCTCAATGAATGCTTTTTCCTTCACGTTTCCCGAGGTAAACATTCAATTATAATCTGTTTTACCAAAAAATGTAAAAAAATTCAACTTAAAATCAATTATGACATTATATGATCATTTAAAGGCATAAATAAAGCTTTTGAAGGCATAAGTGACTATAAAAGAAGTTTTCTTCTCAATGAATGGTTTTTGCTTCACGTTTCCCGAGGTAAACATTCAATTATAATCTGTTTTAACCCAAAACGTAAAAAAAATTCAACTTAAAATAGGTTATAAGATTATATAATCATTTAAAAGGAGAAATAAAGCTTTTGAAGGCATAAGTGACTATAAAAGAAGTTTTCTTCTCAATGAATGCTTTTTCCTTCACGTTTCCCAAGGTAAACATTCAATTATAATCTGTTTTACCTAAAAATGTAAAAAAATTCAACTTACAATCAATTATGAGATTATATGATCATTTAAAGGCATAAATAAAGCTTTTGAAGGCATAAGTGACTATAAAAGAAGTTTTCTTCTCAATGAATCGTTTTTGCATCACGTTTCTCGAGGTAAACATTCAATTATAATCTGTTTTAACCCAAAATGTAAAAAAATTCAACTTAAAATAGGTTATAAGATTATATAATCATTTAAAAGGAGAAATAAAGCTTTTGAAGGCATAAGTGACTATAAAAGAAGTTTTCTTCTCAATGAATGGTTTTTGCTTCACGTTTCTCGAGGTAAACATTCAATTATAATCTGTTTTAACCCAAAACGTAAAAAAATTCAACTTAAAATAGGTTATAAGATTATATAATCATTTAAAAGGAGAAATAAAGCTTTTGAAGGCATAAGTGACTATAAAAGAAGTTTTCTTCTCAATGAATGCTTTTTCCTTCACGTTTCCCAAGGTAAACATTCAATTATAATCTGTTTTACCTAAAAATGTAAAAAAATTCAACTTACAATCAATTATGAGATTATATGATCATTTAAAGGCATAAATAAAGCTTTTGAAGGCATAAGTGACTATAAAAGAAGTTTTCTTCTCAATGAATGGTTTTTGCATCACGTTTCCCGAGGTAAACATTCAATTATTATCTGTTTTAACCCAAAACGTAAAAAAATTCAACTTAAAATAAGTTATAAGATTATATAATCATTTAAAGGGAGAAATAAAGCTTTTGAAGGCATAAGTGACTATAAAAGAAGTTTTCTTCTCAATGAATGCTTTTTCCTTCACGTTTCCCGAGGTAAACATTCAATTATAATCTGTTTTACCAAAAAATGTAAAAATATTCAACTTAAAATCAATTATGAGATTATATGATCATTTAAAGGCATAAATAAAGCTTTTGAAGGCATAAGTGACTATAAAAGAAGTTTTCTTCTCAATGAATCGTTTTTGCATCACGTTTCTCGAGGTAAACATTCAATTATAATCTGTTTTAACCCAAAACGTAAAAAAATTCAACTTAAAATCAATTATGAGATTATATGATCATTTAAAGGGAGAAATAAAGCTTTTAAAGGCATAAGTGACAATAAAAGAAGTTTTCTTCTCAATGAATGCTTTTTCCTTCACGTTTCCCAAGGTAAACATTCAATTATAATCTGTTTTACCTAAAAATGTAAAAAAATTCAACTTAAAATCAATTATGAGATTATATGATCATTTAAAGGCATAAATAAAGCTTTTGAAGGCATAAGTGACTATAAAAGAAGTTTTCTTCTCAATGAATCGTTTTTGCATCACGTTTCTCGAGGTAAACATTGAATTATAATCTGTTTTAACCCAAAATGTAAAAAAATTCAACTTAAAATAGGTTATAAGATTATATAATCATTTAAAAGGAGAAATAAAGCTTTTGAAGGCATAAGTGACTATAAAAGAAGTTTTCTTCTCAATGAATGCTTTTTCCTTCACGTTTCCTGAGGTAAACATTCAATTATAATCTGTTTTACCAAAAAATGTAAAAAAATTCAACTTAAAATAAGTTATAAGATTATATAATCATTTAAAGGGAGAAATAAAGCTTTTGAAGGCATAAGTGACTATAAAAGAAGTTTTCTTCTCAATGAATGCTTTTTCCTTCACGTTTCCCAAGGTAAACATTCAATTATAATCTGTTTTACCTAAAAATGTAAAAAACTTCAACTTACAATCAATTATGAGATTATATGATCATTTAAAGGCATAAATAAAGCTTTTGAAGGCATAAGTGACTATAAAAGAAGTTTTCTTCTCAATGAATGGTTTTTGCATCACGTTTCCCGAGGTAAACATTCAATTATTATCTGTTTTAACCCAAAATGTAAAAAAATTCAACTTAAAATAAGTTATAAGATTATATAATCATTTAAAGGGAGAAATAAAGCTTTTGAAGGCATAAGTGACTATAAAAGAAGTTTTCTTCTCAATGAATGCTTTTTCCTTCACGTTTCCCGAGGTAAACATTCAATTATAATCTGTTTTAACCCAAAACGTAAAAATATTCAACTTAAAATCAATTATGAGATTATATGATCATTTAAAGGCATAAATAAAGCTTTTGAAGGCATAAGTGACTATAAAAGAAGTTTTCTTCTCAATGAATCGTTTTTGCATCACGTTTCTCGAGGTAAACATTCAATTATAATCTGTTTTAACCCAAAATGTAAAAAAATTCAACTTAAAATAGGTTATAAGATTATATAATCATTTAAAAGGAGAAATAAAGCTTTTGAAGGCATAAGTGACTATAAAAGAAGTTTTCTTCTCAATGAATGCTTTTTCCTTCACGTTTCCCGAGGTAAACATTCAATTATAATCTGTTTTACCAAAAAATGTAAAAATATTCAACTTAAAATCAATTATGAGATTATAAGATCATTTAAAGGCATAAATAAAGCTTTTGAAGGCATAAGTGACTATAAAAGAAGTTTTCTTCTCAATGAATCGTTTTTGCATCACGTTTCTCGAGGTAAACATTCAATTATAATCTGTTTTAACCCAAAATGTAAAAAAATTCAACTTAAAATAGGTTATAAGATTATATAATCATTTAAAAGGAGAAATAAAGCTTTTGAAGGCATAAGTGACTATAAAAGAAGTTTTCTTCTCAATGAATGGTTTTTGCTTCACGTTTCCCGAGGTAAACATTCAATTATAATCTGTTTTAACCCAAAACGTAAAAAAATTCAACTTAAAATAGGTTATAAGATTATATAATCATTTAAAAGGAGAAATAAAGCTTTTGAAGGCATAAGTGACTATAAAAGAAGTTTTCTTCTCAATGAATGCTTTTTCCTTCACGTTTCCCAAGGTAAACATTCAATTATAATCTGTTTTACCTAAAAATGTAAAAAAATTCAACTTACAATCAATTATGAGATTATATGATCATTTAAAGGCATAAATAAAGCTTTTGAAGGCATAAGTGACTATAAAAGAAGTTTTCTTCTCAATGAATGGTTTTTGCATCACGTTTCCCGAGGTAAACATTCAATTATTATCTGTTTTAACCCAAAACGTAAAAAAATTCAACTTAAAATAAGTTATAAGATTATATAATCATTTAAAGGGAGAAATAAAGCTTTTGAAGGCATAAGTGACTATAAAAGAAGTTTTCTTCTCAATGAATGCTTTTTCCTTCACGTTTCCCGAGGTAAACATTCAATTATAATCTGTTTTACCAAAAAATGTAAAAATATTCAACTTAAAATCAATTATGAGATTATATGATCTTTTAAAGGCATAAATAAAGCTTTTGAAGGCATAAGTGACTATAAAAGAAGTTTTCTTCTCAATGAATCGTTTTTGCATCACGTTTCTCGAGGTAAACATTCAATTATAATCTGTTTTAACCCAAAACGTAAAAAAATTCAACTTAAAATCAATTATGAGATTATATGATCATTTAAAGGGAGAAATAAAGCTTTTAAAGGCATAAGTGACAATAAAAGAAGTTTTCTTCTCAATGAATGCTTTTTCCTTCACGTTTCCCAAGGTAAACATTCAATTATAATCTGTTTTACCTAAAAATGTAAAAAAATTCAACTTAAAATCAATTATGAGATTATATGATCATTTAAAGGCATAAATAAAGCTTTTGAAGGCATAAGTGACTATAAAAGAAGTTTTCTTCTCAATGAATCGTTTTTGCATCACGTTTCTCGAGGTAAACATTGAATTATAATCTGTTTTAACCCAAAATGTAAAAAAATTCAACTTAAAATAGGTTATAAGATTATATAATCATTTAAAAGGAGAAATAAAGCTTTTGAAGGCATAAGTGACTATAAAAGAAGTTTTCTTCTCAATGAATGGTTTTTGCTTCACGTTTCCCGAGGTAAACATTCAATTATAATCTGTTTTAACCCAAAACGTAAAAAAATTCAACTTAAAATAAGTTATAAGATTATATAATCATTTAAAGGGAGAAATAAAGCTTTTGAAGGCATAAGTGACTATAAAAGAAGTTTTCTTCTCAATGAATGGTTTTTGCTTCACGTTTCCCGAGGTAAACATTTAATTATAATCTGTTTTAACCCAAAACGTAAAAAAAATTCAACTTAAAATCAATTATGAGATTATAAGATCATTTAAAGGCATAAATAAAGCTTTTGAAGGCATAAGTGACTATAAAAGAAGTTTTCTTCTCAATGAATGGTTTTTGCATCACGTTTCCCGAGGTAAACATTCAATTATTACCTGTTTTAACCCAAAACGTAAAAAAATTCAACTTAAAATAAGTTATAAGATTATATAATCATTTAAAGGGAGAAATAAAGCTTTTGAAGGCATAAGTGACTATAAAAGAAGTTTTCTTCTCAATGAATGCTTTTTCCTTCACGTTTCCCGAGGTAAACATTCAATTATAATCTGTTTTACAAAAAAATGTAAAAATATTCAACTTAAAATCAATTATGAGATTATATGATCATTTAAAGGCATAAATAAAGCTTTTGAAGGCATAAGTGACTATAAAAGAGGTTTTCTTCTCAATGAATCGTTTTTGCATCACGTTTCTCGAGGTAAACATTCAATTATAATCTGTTTTAACCCAAAACGTAAAAAAATTCAACTTAAAATCAATTATGAGATTATATGATCATTTAAAGGGAGAAATAAAGCTTTTAAAGGCATAAGTGACAATAAAAGAAGTTTTCTTCTCAATGAATGCTTTTTCCTTCACGTTTCCCAAGGTAAACATTCAATTATAATCTGTTTTACCTAAAAATGTAAAAAAATTCAACTTAAAATCAATTATGAGATTATATGATCATTTAAAGGCATAAATAAAGCTTTTGAAGGCATAAGTGACTATAAAAGAAGTTTTCTTCTCAATGAATCGTTTTTGCATCACGTTTCTCGAGGTAAACATTCAATTATAATCTGTTTTAACCCAAAATGTAAAAAAATTCAACTTAAAATAGGTTATAAGATTATATAATTATTTAAAAGGAGAAATAAAGCTTTTGAAGGCATAAGTGACTATAAAAGAAGTTTTCTTCTCAATGAATGGTTTTTGCTTCACGTTTCCCGAGGTAAACATTCAATTATAATCTGTTTTAACCCAAAACGTAAAAAAATTCAACTTAAAATAAGTTATAAGATTATATAATCATTTAAAGGGAGAAATAAAGCTTTTGAAGGCATAAGTGACTATAAAAGAAGTTTTCTTCTCAATGAATGGTTTTTGCTTCACGTTTCCCAAGGTAAACATTCAATTATAATCTGTTTTAACCCAAAACGTAAAAAAAATTCAACTTAAAATCAATTATGAGATTATATGATCATTTAAAGGCATAAATAAAGCTTTTGAAGGCATAAGTGACTATAAAAGAAGTTTTCTTCTCAATGAATCGTTTTTGCATCACGTTTCTCGAGGTAAACGTTCAATTATAATCTATTTTAACCCAAAATGTAAAAAAATTCAACTTAAAATAAGTTATAAGATTATATAATCATTTAAAGGGAGAAATAAAGCTTTTGAAGGCATAAGTGACAATAAAAGAAGTTTTCTTCTCAATGAATGCTTTTTCCTTCACGTTTCCCAAGGTAAACATTCAATTATAATCTGTTTTACCTAAAAATGTAAAAAAATTAAACTTAAAATCAATTATGAGATTATATGATCATTTAAAGGCATAAATAAAGCTTTTGAAGGCATAAGTGACTATAAAAGAAGTTTTCTTCTCAATGAATGGTTTTTGCATCACGTTTCCCGAGGTAAACATTCAATTATAATCTGTTTTAACCCAAAACGTAAAAAAATTCAACTTAAAATAAGTTATAAGATTATATAATCATTTAAAGGGAGAAATAAAGCTTTTGAAGGCATAAGTGACTATAAAAGAAGTTTTCTTCTCAATGAATGCTTTTTCCTTCACGTTTCCCGAGGTAAACATTCAATTATAATCTGTTTTACCAAAAAATGTAAAAAAATTCAACTTAAAATCAATTATGAGATTATATGATCATTTAAAGGCATAAATAAAGCTTTTGAAGGCATAAGTGACTATAAAAGAAGTTTTCTTCTCAATGAATCGTTTTTGCATCACGTTTCTCGAGGTAAACATTCAATTATAATCTGTTTTAACCCAAAATGTAAAAAAATTCAACTTAAAATAGGTTATAAGATTATATAATCATTTAAAAGGAGAAATAAAGCTTTTGAAGGCATAAGTGACTATAAAAGAAGTTTTCTTCTCAATGAATGCTTTTTCCTTCACGTTTCCCGAGGTAAACATTCAATTATAATCTGTTTTACCAAAAAATGTAAAAATATTCAACTTAAAATCAATTATGAGATTATAAGATCATTTAAAGGCATAAATAAAGCTTTTGAAGGCATAAGTGACTATAAAAGAAGTTTTCTTCTCAATGAATCGTTTTTGCATCACGTTTCTCGAGGTAAACATTCAATTATAATCTGTTTTAACCCAAAATGTAAAAAACTTCAACTTAAAATAAGTTATAAGATTATATAATCATTTAAAGGGAGAAATAAAGCTTTTGAAGGCATAAGTGACAATAAAAGAAGTTTTCTTCTCAATGAATGCTTTTTCCTTCACGTTTCCCAAGGTAAACATTCAATTATAATCTGTTTTACCTAAAAATGTAAAAAAATTAAACTTAAAATCAATTATGAGATTATATGATCATTTAAAGGCATAAATAAAGCTTTTGAAGGCATAAGTGACTATAAAAGAAGTTTTCTTCTCAATGAATGGTTTTTGCATCACGTTTCCCGAGGTAAACATTCAATTATAATCTGTTTTAACCCAAAACGTAAAAAAATTCAACTTAAAATAAGTTATAAGATTATATAATCATTTAAAGGGAGAAATAAAGCTTTTGAAGGCATAAGTGACTATAAAAGAAGTTTTCTTCTCAATGAATGCTTTTTCCTTCACGTTTCCCGAGGTAAACATTCAATTATAATCTGTTTTACCAAAAAATGTAAAAAAATTCAACTTAAAATCAATTATGAGATTATATGATCATTTAAAGGCATAAATAAAGCTTTTGAAGGCATAAGTGACTATAAAAGAAGTTTTCTTCTCAATGAATCGTTTTTGCATCACGTTTCTCGAGGTAAACATTCAATTATAATCTGTTTTAACCCAAAATGTAAAAAAATTCAACTTAAAATAGGTTATAAGATTATATAATCATTTAAAAGGAGAAATAAAGCTTTTGAAGGCATAAGTGACTATAAAAGAAGTTTTCTTCTCAATGAATGCTTTTTCCTTCACGTTTCCCGAGGTAAACATTCAATTATAATCTGTTTTACCAAAAAATGTAAAAATATTCAACTTAAAATCAATTATGAGATTATAAGATCATTTAAAGGCATAAATAAAGCTTTTGAAGGCATAAGTGACTATAAAAGAAGTTTTCTTCTCAATGAATCGTTTTTGCATCACGTTTCTCGAGGTAAACATTCAATTATAATCTGTTTTAACCCAAAATGTAAAAAAATTCAACTTAAAATAGGTTATAAGATTATATAATCATTTAAAAGGAGAAATAAAGCTTTTGAAGGCATAAGTGACTATAAAAGAAGTTTTCTTCTCAATGAATGGTTTTTGCTTCACGTTTCCCGAGGTAAACATTCAATTATAATCTGTTTTAACCCAAAACGTAAAAAAATTCAACTTAAAATAAGTTATAAGATTATATAATCATTTAAAGGGAGAAATAAAGCTTTTGAAGGCATAAGTGACTATAAAAGAAGTTTTCTTCTCAATGAATGGTTTTTGCTTCACGTTTCCCGAGGTAAACATTTAATTATAATCTGTTTTAACCCAAAACGTAAAAAAAATTCAACTTAAAATCAATTATGAGATTATATGATCATTTAAAGGCATAAATAAAGCTTTTGAAGGCATAAGTGACTATAAAAGAAGTTTTCTTCTCAATGAATCGTTTTTGCATCACGTTTCTCGAGGTAAACATTCAATTATAATCTGTTTTAACCCAAAATGTAAAAAAATTCAACTTAAAATAAGTTATAAGATTATATAATCATTTAAAGGGAGAAATAAAGCTTTTGAAGGCATAAGTGACTATAAAAGAAGTTTTCTTCTCAATGAATGCTTTTTCCTTCACGTTTCCCAAGGTAAACATTCAATTATAATCTGTTTTACCTAAAAATGTAAAAAAATTCAACTTACAATCAATTATGAGATTATATGATCATTTAAAGGCATAAATAAAGCTTTTGAAGGCATAAGTGACTATAAAAGAAGTTTTCTTCTCAATGAATGGTTTTTGCATCACGTTTCCCGAGGTAAACATTCAATTATTATCTGTTTTAACCCAAAACGTAAAAAAATTCAACTTAAAATAAGTTATAAGATTATATAATCATTTAAAGGGAGAAATAAAGCTTTTGAAGGCATAAGTGACTATAAAAGAAGTTTTCTTCTCAATGAATGCTTTTTCCTTCACGTTTCCCGAGGTAAACATTCAATTATAATCTGTTTTAACCCAAAACGTAAAAATATTCAACTTAAAATCAATTATGAGATTATATGATCATTTAAAGGCATAAATAAAGCTTTTGAAGGCATAAGTGACTATAAAAGAAGTTTTCTTCTCAATGAATCGTTTTTGCATCACGTTTCTCGAGGTAAACATTCAATTATAATCTGTTTTAACCCAAAATGTAAAAAAATTCAACTTAAAATAGGTTATAAGATTATATAATCATTTAAAAGGAGAAATAAAGCTTTTGAAGGCATAAGTGACTATAAAAGAAGTTTTCTTCTCAATGAATGCTTTTTCCTTCACGTTTCCCGAGGTAAACATTCAATTATAATCTGTTTTACCAAAAAATGTAAAAATATTCAACTTAAAATCAATTATGAGATTATAAGATCATTTAAAGGCATAAATAAAGCTTTTGAAGGCATAAGTGACTATAAAAGAAGTTTTCTTCTCAATGAATCGTTTTTGCATCACGTTTCTCGAGGTAAACATTCAATTATAATCTGTTTTAACCCAAAATGTAAAAAAATTCAACTTAAAATAGGTTATAAGATTATATAATCATTTAAAAGGAGAAATAAAGCTTTTGAAGGCATAAGTGACTATAAAAGAAGTTTTCTTCTCAATGAATGGTTTTTGCTTCACGTTTCCCGAGGTAAACATTCAATTATAATCTGTTTTAACCCAAAACGTAAAAAAATTCAACTTAAAATAAGTTATAAGATTATATAATCATTTAAAGGGAGAAATAAAGCTTTTGAAGGCATAAGTGACTATAAAAGAAGTTTTCTTCTCAATGAATGGTTTTTGCTTCACGTTTCCCGAGGTAAACATTTAATTATAATCTGTTTTAACCCAAAACGTAAAAAAAATTCAACTTAAAATCAATTATGAGATTATATGATCATTTAAAGGCATAAATAAAGCTTTTGAAGGCATAAGTGACTATAAAAGAAGTTTTCTTCTCAATGAATCGTTTTTGCATCACGTTTCTCGAGGTAAACATTCAATTATAATCTGTTTTAACCCAAAATGTAAAAAAATTCAACTTAAAATAAGTTATAAGATTATATAATCATTTAAAGGGAGAAATAAAGCTTTTGAAGGCATAAGTGACTATAAAAGAAGTTTTCTTCTCAATGAATGCTTTTTCCTTCACGTTTCCCAAGGTAAACATTCAATTATAATCTGTTTTACCTAAAAATGTAAAAAAATTCAACTTACAATCAATTATGAGATTATATGATCATTTAAAGGCATAAATAAAGCTTTTGAAGGCATAAGTGACTATAAAAGAAGTTTTCTTCTCAATGAATGGTTTTTGCATCACGTTTCCCGAGGTAAACATTCAATTATTATCTGTTTTAACCCAAAACGTAAAAAAATTCAACTTAAAATAAGTTATAAGATTATATAATCATTTAAAGGGAGAAATAAAGCTTTTGAAGGCATAAGTGACTATAAAAGAAGTTTTCTTCTCAATGAATGCTTTTTCCTTCACGTTTCCCGAGGTAAACATTCAATTATAATCTGTTTTAACCCAAAACGTAAAAATATTCAACTTAAAATCAATTATGAGATTATATGATCATTTAAAGGCATAAATAAAGCTTTTGAAGGCATAAGTGACTATAAAAGAAGTTTTCTTCTCAATGAATCGTTTTTGCATCACGTTTCTCGAGGTAAACATTCAATTATAATCTGTTTTAACCCAAAATGTAAAAAAATTCAACTTAAAATAGGTTATAAGATTATATAATCATTTAAAAGGAGAAATAAAGCTTTTGAAGGCATAAGTGACTATAAAAGAAGTTTTCTTCTCAATGAATGCTTTTTCCTTCACGTTTCCCGAGGTAAACATTCAATTATAATCTGTTTTACCAAAAAATGTAAAAATATTCAACTTAAAATCAATTATGAGATTATAAGATCATTTAAAGGCATAAATAAAGCTTTTGAAGGCATAAGTGACTATAAAAGAAGTTTTCTTCTCAATGAATCGTTTTTGCATCACGTTTCTCGAGGTAAACATTCAATTATAATCTGTTTTAACCCAAAATGTAAAAAAATTCAACTTAAAATAGGTTATAAGATTATATAATCATTTAAAAGGAGAAATAAAGCTTTTGAAGGCATAAGTGACTATAAAAGAAGTTTTCTTCTCAATGAATGCTTTTTCCTTCACGTTTCCCAAGGTAAACATTCAATTATAATCTGTTTTACCTAAAAATGTAAAAAAATTCAACTTAAAATCAATTATGAGATTATATGATCATTTAAAGGCATAAATAAAGCTTTTGAAGGCATAAGTGACTATAAAAGAAGTTTTCTTCTCAATGAATCGTTTTTGCATCACGTTTCTCGAGGTAAACATTGAATTATAATCTGTTTTAACCCAAAATGTAAAAAAATTCAACTTAAAATAGGTTATAAGATTATATAATCATTTAAAAGGAGAAATAAAGCTTTTGAAGGCATAAGTGACTATAAAAGAAGTTTTCTTCTCAATGAATGGTTTTTGCTTCACGTTTCCCGAGGTAAACATTCAATTATAATCTGTTTTACCAAAAAATGTAAAAAAATTCAACTTAAAATCAATTATGAGATTATATGATCATTTAAAGGCATAAATAAAGCTTTTGAAGGCATAAGTGACTATAAAAGAAGTTTTCTTCTCAATGAATCGTTTTTGCATCACGTTTCTCGAGGTAAACATTGAATTATAATCTGTTTTAACCCAAAATGTAAAAAAATTCAACTTAAAATAGGTTATAAGATTATATAATCATTTAAAAGGAGAAATAAAGCTTTTGAAGGCATAAGTGACTATAAAAGAAGTTTTCTTCTCAATGAATGGTTTTTGCATCACGTTTCCCGAGGTAAACATTCAATTATAATCTGTTTTAACCCAAAATGTAAAAAAATTCAACTTAAAATAAGTTATAAGATTATATAATCATTTAAAGGGAGAAATAAAGCTTTTGAAGGCATAAGTGACTATAAAAGAAGTTTTCTTCTCAATGAATGCTTTTTCCTTCACGTTTCCCGAGGTAAACATTCAATTATAATCTGTTTTACCAAAAAATGTAAAAAAATTCAACTTAAAATCAATTATGACATTATATGATCATTTAAAGGCATAAATAAAGCTTTTGAAGGCATAAGTGACTATAAAAGAAGTTTTCTTCTCAATGAATCGTTTTTGCATCACGTTTCTCGAGGTAAACATTCAATTATAATCTGTTTTAACCCAAAATGTAAAAAAATTCAACTTAAAATAGGTTATAAGATTATATAATCATTTAAAAGGAGAAATAAAGCTTTTGAAGGCATAAGTGACTATAAAAGAAGTTTTCTTCTCAATGAATGCTTTTTCCTTCACGTTTCCCGAGGTAAACATTCAATTATAATCTGTTTTACCAAAAAATGTAAAAATATTCAACTTAAAATCAATTATGAGATTATAAGATCATTTAAAGGCATAAATAAAGCTTTTGAAGGCATAAGTGACTATAAAAGAAGTTTTCTTCTCAATGAATCGTTTTTGCATCACGTTTCTCGAGGTAAACATTCAATTATAATCTGTTTTAACCCAAAATGTAAAAAAATTCAACTTAAAATAGGTTATAAGATTATATAATCATTTAAAAGGAGAAATAAAGCTTTTGAAGGCATAAGTGACTATAAAAGAAGTTTTCTTCTCAATGAATGGTTTTTGCTTCACGTTTCCCGAGGTAAACATTCAATTATAATCTGTTTTAACCCAAAACGTAAAAAAATTCAACTTAAAATAAGTTATAAGATTATATAATCATTTAAAGGGAGAAATAAAGCTTTTGAAGGCATAAGTGACTATAAAAGAAGTTTTCTTCTCAATGAATGGTTTTTGCTTCACGTTTCCCGAGGTAAACATTTAATTATAATCTGTTTTAACCCAAAACGTAAAAAAAATTCAACTTAAAATCAATTATGAGATTATATGATCATTTAAAGGCATAAATAAAGCTTTTGAAGGCATAAGTGACTATAAAAGAAGTTTTCTTCTCAATGAATCATTTTTGCATTACGTTTCTCGAGGTAAACATTCAATTATAATCTGTTTTAACCCAAAATGTAAAAAAATTCAACTTAAAATAAGTTATAAGATTATATAATCATTTAAAGGGAGAAATAAAGCTTTTGAAGGCATAAGTGACTATAAAAGAAGTTTTCTTCTCAATGAATACTTTTTCCTTCACGTTTCCCAAGGTAAACATTCAATTATAATCTGTTTTACCTAAAAATCTAAAAAAATTCAACTTACAATCAATTATGAGATTATATGATATTTTAAAGGCATAAATAAAGCTTTTGAAGGCATAAGTGACTATAAAAGAAGTTTTCTTCTCAATGAATGGTTTTTGCATCACGTTTCCCGAGGTAAACATTCAATTATTATCTGTTTTAACCCAAAACGTAAAAAAATTCAACTTAAAATAAGTTATAAGATTATATAATCATTTAAAAGGAGAAATAAAGCTTTTGAAGGCATAAGTGACTATAAAAGAAGTTTTCTTCTCAATGAATGCTTTTTCCTTCACGTTTCCCGAGGTAAACATTCAATTATAATCTGTTTTACAAAAAAATGTAAAAATATTCAACTTAAAATCAATTATGAGATTATATGATCATTTAAAGGCATAAATAAAGCTTTTGAAGGCATAAGTGACTATAAAAGAGGTTTTCTTCTCAATGAATCGTTTTTGCATCACGTTTCTCGAGGTAAACATTCAATTATAATCTGTTTTAACCCAAAACGTAAAAAAATTCAACTTAAAATCAATTATGAGATTATATGATCATTTAAAGGGAGAAATAAAGCTTTTGAAGGCATAAGTGACTATAAAAGAAGTTTTCTTCTCAATGAATCGTTTTTGCATCACGTTTCTCGAGGTAAACATTCAATTATAATCTGTTTTAACCCAAAATGTAAAAAAATTCAACTTAAAATAGGTTATAAGATTATATAATCATTTAAAAGGAGAAATAAAGCTTTTGAAGGCATAAGTGACTATAAAAGAAGTTTTCTTCTCAATGAATGGTTTTTGCTTCACGTTTCCCGAGGTAAACATTCAATTATAATCTGTTTTAACCCAAAACGTAAAAAAATTCAACTTAAAATAAGTTATAAGATTATATAATCATTTAAAGGGAGAAATAAAGCTTTTGAAGGCATAAGTGACTATAAAAGAAGTTTTCTTCTCAATGAATGGTTTTTGCTTCACGTTTCCCGAGGTAAACATTTAATTATAATCTGTTTTAACCCAAAACGTAAAAAAAATTCAACTTAAAATCAATTATGAGATTATATGATCATTTAAAGGCATAAATAAAGCTTTTGAAGGCATAAGTGACTATAAAAGAAGTTTTCTTCTCAATGAATCGTTTTTGCATCACGTTTCTCGAGGTAAACGTTCAATTATAATCTATTTTAACCCAAAATGTAAAAAAATTCAACTTAAAATAAGTTATAAGATTATATAATCATTTAAAGGGAGAAATAAAGCTTTTGAAGGCATAAGTGACAATAAAAGAAGTTTTCTTCTCAATGAATGCTTTTTCCTTCACGTTTCCCAAGGTAAACATTCAATTATAATCTGTTTTACCTAAAAATGTAAAAAAATTAAACTTAAAATCAATTATGAGATTATATGATCATTTAAAGGCATAAATAAAGCTTTTGAAGGCATAAGTGACTATAAAAGAAGTTTTCTTCTCAATGAATGGTTTTTGCATCACGTTTCCCGAGGTAAACATTCAATTATAATCTGTTTTAACCCAAAACGTAAAAAAATTCAACTTAAAATAAGTTATAAGATTATATAATCATTTAAAGGGAGAAATAAAGCTTTTGAAGGCATAAGTGACTATAAAAGAAGTTTTCTTCTCAATGAATGGTTTTTGCTTCACGTTTCCCGAGGTAAACATTTAATTATAATCTGTTTTAACCCAAAACGTAAAAAAAATTCAACTTAAAATCAATTATGAGATTATATGATCATTTAAAGGCATAAATAAAGCTTTTGAAGGCATAAGTGACTATAAAAGAAGTTTTCTTCTCAATGAATCGTTTTTGCATCACGTTTCTCGAGGTAAACATTCAATTATAATCTGTTTTAACCCAAAATGTAAAAAAATTCAACTTAAAATAAGTTATAAGATTATATAATCATTTAAAGGGAGAAATAAAGCTTTTGAAGGCATAAGTGACTATAAAAGAAGTTTTCTTCTCAATGAATGCTTTTTCCTTCACGTTTCCCAAGGTAAACATTCAATTATAATCTGTTTTACCTAAAAATGTAAAAAAATTCAACTTACAATCAATTATGAGATTATATGATCATTTAAAGGCATAAATAAAGCTTTTGAAGGCATAAGTGACTATAAAAGAAGTTTTCTTCTCAATGAATGGTTTTTGCATCACATTTCCCGAGGTAAACATTCAATTATTATCTGTTTTAACCCAAAACGTAAAAAAATTCAACTTAAAATAAGTTATAAGATTATATAATCATTTAAAGGGAGAAATAAAGCTTTTGAAGGCATAAGTGACTATAAAAGAAGTTTTCTTCTCAATGAATGCTTTTTCCTTCACGTTTCCCGAGGTAAACATTCAATTATAATCTGTTTTACCAAAAAATGTAAAAATATTCAACTTAAAATCAATTATGAGATTATATGATCATTTAAAGGCATAAATAAAGCTTTTGAAGGCATAAGTGACTATAAAAGAAGTTTTCTTCTCAATGAATCGTTTTTGCATCACGTTTCTCGAGGTAAACATTCAATTATAATCTGTTTTAACCCAAAACGTAAAAAAATTCAACTTAAAATCAATTATGAGATTATATGATCATTTAAAGGGAGAAATAAAGCTTTTAGAGGCATAAGTGACAATAAAAGAAGTTTTCTTCTCAATGAATGCTTTTTCCTTCACGTTTCCCGAGGTAAACATTCAATTATAATCTGTTTTACCAAAAAATGTAAAAATATTCAACTTAAAATCAATTATGAGATTATAAGATCATTTAAAGGCATAAATAAAGCTTTTGAAGGCATAAGTGACTATAAAAGAAGTTTTCTTCTCAATGAATCGTTTTTGCATCACGTTTCTCGAGGTAAACATTCAATTATAATCTGTTTTAACCCAAAATGTAAAAAAATTCAACTTAAAATAGGTTATAAGATTATATAATCATTTAAAAGGAGAAATAAAGCTTTTGAAGGCATAAGTGACTATAAAAGAAGTTTTCTTCTCAATGAATGGTTTTTGCTTCACGTTTCCCGAGGTAAACATTCAATTATAATCTGTTTTAACCCAAAATGTAAAAAAATTCAACTTAAAATAGGTTATAAGATTATATAATCATTTAAAAGGAGAAATAAAGCTTTTGAAGGCATAAGTGACTATAAAAGAAGTTTTCTTCTCAATGAATGCTTTTTCCTTCACGTTTCCCGAGGTAAACATTCAATTATAATCTGTTTTACCAAAAAATGTAAAAATATTCAACTTAAAATCAATTATGAGATTATAAGATCATTTAAAGGCATAAATAAAGCTTTTGAAGGCATAAGTGACTATAAAAGAAGTTTTCTTCTCAATGAATCGTTTTTGCATCACGTTTCTCGAGGTAAACATTCAATTATAATCTGTTTTAACCCAAAATGTAAAAAAATTCAACTTAAAATAGGTTATAAGATTATATAATCATTTAAAAGGAGAAATAAAGCTTTTGAAGGCATAAGTGACTATAAAAGAAGTTTTCTTCTCAATGAATGGTTTTTCCTTCACGTTTCCCGAGGTAAACATTCAATTATAATCTGTTTTAACCCAAAACGTAAAAAAATTCAACTTAAAATAAGTTATAAGATTATATAATCATTTAAAGGGAGAAATAAAGCTTTTGAAGGCATAAGTGACTATAAAAGAAGTTTTCTTCTCAATGAATGGTTTTTGCTTCACGTTTCCCGAGGTAAACATTTAATTATAATCTGTTTTAACCCAAAACGTAAAAAAAATTCAACTTAAAATCAATTATGAGATTATATGATCATTTAAAGGCATAAATAAAGCTTTTGAAGGCATAAGTGACTATAAAAGAAGTTTTCTTCTCAATGAATCGTTTTTGCATCACGTTTCTCGAGGTAAACATTCAATTATAATCTGTTTTAACCCAAAATGAAAAAAAATTCAACTTAAAATAAGTTATAAGATTATATAATCATTTAAAGGGAGAAATAAAGCTTTTGAAGGCATAAGTGACTATAAAAGAAGTTTTCTTCTCAATGAATGCTTTTTCCTTCACGTTTCCCAAGGTAAACATTCAATTATAATCTGTTTTACCTAAAAATGTAAAAAAATTCAACTTACAATCAATTATGAGATTATATGATCATTTAAAGGCATAAATAAAGCTTTTGAAGGCATAAGTGACTATAAAAGAAGTTTTCTTCTCAATGAATGGTTTTTGCATCACGTTTCCCGAGGTAAACATTCAATTATTATCTGTTTTAACCCAAAACGTAAAAAAATTCAACTTAAAATAAGTTATAAGATTATATAATCATTTAAAGGGAGAAATAAAGCTTTTGAAGGCATAAGTGACTATAAAAGAAGTTTTCTTCTCAATGAATGCTTTTTCCTTCACGTTTCCCGAGGTAAACATTCAATTATAATCTGTTTTACCAAAAAATGTAAAAATATTCAACTTAAAATCAATTATGAGATTATATGATCATTTAAAGGCATAAATAAAGCTTTTGAAGGCATAAGTGACTATAAAAGAGGTTTTCTTCTCAATGAATCGTTTTTGCATCACGTTTCTCGAGGTAAACATTCAATTATAATCTGTTTTAACCCAAAACGTAAACAAATTCAACTTAAAATCAATTATGAGATTATATGATCATTTAAAGGGAGAAATAAAGCTTTTAAAGGCATAAGTGACAATAAAAGAAGTTTTCTTCTCAATGAATGCTTTTTCCTTCACGTTTCCCAAGGTAAACATTCAATTATAATCTGTTTTACCTAAAAATGTAAAAAAATTCAACTTAAAATCAATTATGAGATTATATGATCATTTAAAGGCATAAATAAAGCTTTTGAAGGCATAAGTGACTATAAAAGAAGTTTTCTTCTCAATGAATCGTTTTTGCATCACGTTTCTCGAGGTAAACATTCAATTATAATCTGTTTTAACCCAAAATGTAAAAAAATTCAACTTAAAATAGGTTATAAGATTATATAATCATTTAAAAGGAGAAATAAAGCTTTTGAAGGCATAAGTGACTATAAAAGAAGTTTTCTTCTCAATGAATGGTTTTTGCTTCACGTTTCCCGAGGTAAACATTCAATTATAATCTGTTTTAACCCAAAACGTAAAAAAATTCAACTTAAAATAAGTTATAAGATTATATAATCATTTAAAGGGAGAAATAAAGCTTTTGAAGGCATAAGTGACTATAAAAGAAGTTTTCTTCTCAATGAATGGTTTTTGCTTCACGTTTCCCGAGGTAAACATTTAATTATAATCTGTTTTAACCCAAAACGTAAAAAAAATTCAACTTAAAATCAATTATGAGATTATATGATCATTTAAAGGCATAAATAAAGCTTTTGAAGGCATAAGTGACTATAAAAGAAGTTTTCTTCTCAATGAATCGTTTTTGCATCACGTTTCTCGAGGTAAACGTTCAATTATAATCTGTTTTAACCCAAAATGTAAAAAAATTCAACTTAAAATAAGTTATAAGATTATATAATCATTTAAAGGGAGAAATAAAGCTTTTGAAGGCATAAGTGACAATAAAAGAAGTTTTCTTCTCAATGAATGCTTTTTCCTTCACGTTTCCCAAGGTAAACATTCAATTATAATCTGTTTTACCTAAAAATGTAAAAAAATTAAACTTAAAATCAATTATGAGATTATATGATCATTTAAAGGCATAAATAAAGCTTTTGAAGGCATAAGTGACTATAAAAGAAGTTTTCTTCTCAATGAATGGTTTTTGCATCACGTTTCCCGAGGTAAACATTCAATTATAATCTGTTTTAACCCAAAACGTAAAAAAATTCAACTTAAAATAAGTTATAAGATTATATAATCATTTAAAGGGAGAAATAAAGCTTTTGAAGGCATAAGTGACTATAAAAGAAGTTTTCTTCTCAATGAATGCTTTTTCCTTCACGTTTCCCGAGGTAAACATTCAATTATAATCTGTTTTACCAAAAAATGTAAAAAAATTCAACTTAAAATCAATTATGAGATTATATGATCATTTAAAGGCATAAATAAAGCTTTTGAAGGCATAAGTGACTATAAAAGAAGTTTTCTTCTCAATGAATCGTTTTTGCATCACGTTTCTCGAGGTAAACATTCAATTATAATCTGTTTTAACCCAAAATGTAAAAAAATTCAACTTAAAATAGGTTATAAGATTATATAATCATTTAAAAGGAGAAATAAAGCTTTTGAAGGCATAAGTGACTATAAAAGAAGTTTTCTTCTCAATGAATGCTTTTTCCTTCACGTTTCCCGAGGTAAACATTCAATTATAATCTGTTTTACCAAAAAATGTAAAAATATTCAGCTTAAAATCAATTATGAGATTATAAGATCATTTAAAGGCATAAATAAAGCTTTTGAAGGCATAAGTGACTATAAAAGAAGTTTTCTTCTCAATGAATCGTTTTTGCATCACGTTTCTCGAGGTAAACATTCAATTATAATCTGTTTTAACCCAAAATGTAAAAAAATTCAACTTAAAATAGGTTATAAGATTATATAATCATTTAAAAGGAGAAATAAAGCTTTTGAAGGCATAAGTGACTATAAAAGAAGTTTTCTTCTCAATGAATGGTTTTTGCTTCACGTTTCCCGAGGTAAACATTCAATTATAATCTGTTTTAACCCAAAACGTAAAAAAATTCAACTTAAAATAAGTTATAAGATTATATAATCATTTAAAGGGAGAAATAAAGCTTTTGAAGGCATAAGTGACTATAAAAGAAGTTTTCTTCTCAATGAATGGTTTTTGCTTCACGTTTCCCGAGGTAAACATTTAATTATAATCTGTTTTAACCCAAAACGTAAAAAAAATTCAACTTAAAATCAATTATGAGATTATATGATCATTTAAAGGCATAAATAAAGCTTTTGAAGGCATAAGTGACTATAAAAGAAGTTTTCTTCTCAATGAATCGTTTTTGCATCACGTTTCTCGAGGTAAACATTCAATTATAATCTGTTTTAACCCAAAATGTAAAAAAATTCAACTTAAAATAAGTTATAAGATTATATAATCATTTAAAGGGAGAAATAAAGCTTTTGAAGGCATAAGTGACTATAAAAGAAGTTTTCTTCTCAATGAATGCTTTTTCCTTCACGTTTCCCAAGGTAAACATTCAATTATAATCTGTTTTACCTAAAAATGTAAAAAAATTCAACTTAAAATCAATTATGAGATTATATGATCATTTAAAGGGAGAAATAAAGCTTTTAAAGGCATAAGTGACAATAAAAGAAGTTTTCTTCTCAATGAATGCTTTTTCCTTCACGTTTCCCAAGGTAAACATTCAATTATAATCTGTTTTACCTAAAAATGTAAAAAAATTCAACTTAAAATCAATTATGAGATTATATGATCATTTAAAGGCATAAATAAAGCTTTTGAAGGCATAAGTGACTATAAAAGAAGTTTTCTTCTCAATGAATCGTTTTTGCATCACGTTTCTCGAGGTAAACATTGAATTATAATCTGTTTTAACCCAAAATGTAAAAAAATTCAACTTAAAATAGGTTATAAGATTATATAATCATTTAAAAGGAGAAATAAAGCTTTTGAAGGCATAAGTGACTATAAAAGAAGTTTTCTTCTCAATGAATGGTTTTTGCTTCACGTTTCCCGAGGTAAACATTCAATTATAATCTGTTTTAACCCAAAACGTAAAAAAATTCAACTTAAAATAAGTTATAAGATTATATAATCATTTAAAGGGAGAAATAAAGCTTTTGAAGGCATAAGTGACTATAAAAGAAGTTTTCTTCTCAATGAATGCTTTTTCCTTCACGTTTCCCGAGGTAAACATTCAATTATAATCTGTTTTACCAAAAAATGTAAAAATATTCAACTTAAAATCAATTATGAGATTATAAGATCATTTAAAGGCATAAATAAAGCTTTTGAAGGCATAAGTGACTATAAAAGAAGTTTTCTTCTCAATGAATCGTTTTTGCATCACGTTTCTCGAGGTAAACATTCAATTATAATCTGTTTTAACCCAAAATGTAAAAAAATTCAACTTAAAATAGGTTATAAGATTATATAATCATTTAAAAGGAGAAATAAAGCTTTTGAAGGCATAAGTGACTATAAAAGAAGTTTTCTTCTCAATGAATGGTTTTTGCTTCACGTTTCCCGAGGTAAACATTCAATTATAATCTGTTTTAACCCAAAACGTAAAAAAATTCAACTTAAAATAAGTTATAAGATTATATAATCATTTAAAGGGAGAAATAAAGCTTTTGAAGGCATAAGTGACTATAAAAGAAGTTTTCTTCTCAATGAATGGTTTTTGCTTCACGTTTCCCGAGGTAAACATTTAATTATAATCTGTTTTAACCCAAAACGTAAAAAAAATTCAACTTAAAATCAATTATGAGATTATATGATCATTTAAAGGCATAAATAAAGCTTTTGAAGGCATAAGTGACTATAAAAGAAGTTTTCTTCTCAATGAATCGTTTTTGCATCACGTTTCTCGAGGTAAACATTCAATTATAATCTGTTTTAACCCAAAATGTAAAAAAATTCAACTTAAAATAAGTTATAAGATTATATAATCATTTAAAGGGAGAAATAAAGCTTTTGAAGGCATAAGTGACAATAAAAGAAGTTTTCTTCTCAATGAATGCTTTTTCCTTCACGTTTCCCAAGATAAACATTCAATTATAATCTGTTTTACCTAAAAATGTAAAAAAATTAAACTTAAAATCAATTATGAGATTATATGATCATTTAAAGGCATAAATAAAGCTTTTGAAGGCATAAGTGACTATAAAAGAAGTTTTCTTCTCAATGAATGGTTTTTGCATCACGTTTCCCGAGGTAAACATTCAATTATAATCTGTTTTAACCCAAAACGTAAAAAAATTCAACTTAAAATAAGTTATAAGATTATATAATCATTTAAAGGGAGAAATAAAGCTTTTGAAGGCATAAGTGACTATAAAAGAAGTTTTCTTCTCAATGAATGCTTTTTCCTTCACGTTTCCCGAGGTAAACATTCAATTATAATCTGTTTTACCAAAAAATGTAAAAAAATTCAACTTAAAATCAATTATGAGATTATATGATCATTTAAAGGCATAAATAAAGCTTTTGAAGGCATAAGTGACTATAAAAGAAGTTTTCTTCTCAATGAATTGTTTTTGCATCACGTTTCTCGAGGTAAACATTCAATTATAATCTGTTTTAACCCAAAATGTAAAAAAATTCAACTTAAAATAGGTTATAAGATTATATAATCATTTAAAAGGAGAAATAAAGCTTTTGAAGGCATAAGTGACTATAAAAGAAGTTTTCTTCTCAATGAATGCTTTTTCCTTCACGTTTCCCAAGGTAAACATTCAATTATAATCTGTTTTACCTAAAAATGTAAAAAAATTCAACTTACAATCAATTATGAGATTATATGATCATTTAAAGGCATAAATAAAGCTTTTGAAGGCATAAGTGACTATAAAAGAAGTTTTCTTCTCAATGAATGGTTTTTGCATCACGTTTCCCGAGGTAAACATTCAATTATTATCTGTTTTAACCCAAAACGTAAAAAAATTCAACTTAAAATAAGTTATAAGATTATATAATCATTTAAAGGGAGAAATAAAGCTTTTGAAGGCATAAGTGACTATAAAAGAAGTTTTCTTCTCAATGAATGCTTTTTCCTTCACGTTTCCCGAGGTAAACATTCAATTATAATCTGTTTTACCAAAAAATGTAAAAATATTCAACTTAAAATCAATTATGAGATTATATGATCATTTAAAGGCATAAATAAAGGTTTTGAAGGCATAAGTGACTATCAAAGAAGTTTTCTTCTCAATGAATCGTTTTTGCATCACGTTTCTCGAGGTAAACATTCAATTATAATCTGTTTTAACCCAAAACGTAAAAAAATTCAACTTAAAATCAATTATGAGATTATATGATCATTTAAAGGGAGAAATAAAGCTTTTAAAGGCATAAGTGACAATAAAAGAAGTTTTCTTCTCAATGAATGCTTTTTCCTTCACGTTTCCCAAGGTAAACATTCAATTATAATCTGTTTTACCTAAAAATGTAAAAAAATTCAACTTAAAATCAATTATGAGATTATATGATCATTTAAAGGCATAAATAAAGCTTTTGAAGGCATAAGTGACTATAAAAGAAGTTTTCTTCTCAATGAATCGTTTTTGCATCACGTTTCTCGAGGTAAACATTCAATTATAATCTGTTTTAACCCAAAATGTAAAAAAATTCAACTTAAAATAGGTTATAAGATTATATAATCATTTAAAAGGAGAAATAAAGCTTTTGAAGGCATAAGTGACTATAAAAGAAGTTTTCTTCTCAATGAATGGTTTTTGCTTCACGTTTCCCGAGGTAAACATTCAATTATAATCTGTTTTAACCCAAAACGTAAAAAAATTCAACTTAAAATAAGTTATAAGATTATATAATCATTTAAAGGGAGAAATAAAGCTTTTGAAGGCATAAGTGACTATAAAAGAAGTTTTCTTCTCAATGAATGGTTTTTGCTTCACGTTTCCCGAGGTAAACATTTAATTATAATCTGTTTTAACCCAAAACGTAAAAAAAATTCAACTTAAAATCAATTATGAGATTATATGATCATTTAAAGGCATAAATAAAGCTTTTGAAGGCATAAGTGACTATAAAAGAAGTTTTCTTCTCAATGAATCGTTTTTGCATCACGTTTCTCGAGGTAAACGTTCAATTATAATCTGTTTTAACCCAAAATGTAAAAAAATTCAACTTAAAATAAGTTATAAGATTATATAATCATTTAAAGGGAGAAATAAAGCTTTTGAAGGCATAAGTGACAATAAAAGAAGTTTTCTTCTCAATGAATGCTTTTTCCTTCACGTTTCCCAAGGTAAACATTCAATTATAATCTGTTTTACCTAAAAATGTAAAAAAATTAAACTTAAAATCAATTATGAGATTATATGATCATTTAAAGGCATAAATAAAGCTTTTGAAGGCATAAGTGACTATAAAAGAAGTTTTCTTCTCAATGAATGGTTTTTGCATCACGTTTCCCGAGGTAAACATTCAATTATAATCTGTTTTAACCCAAAACGTAAAAAAATTCAACTTAAAATAAGTTATAAGATTATATAATCATTTAAAGGGAGAAATAAAGCTTTTGAAGGCATAAGTGACTATAGAAGAAGTTTTCTTCTCAATGAATGCTTTTTCCTTCACGTTTCCCGAGGTAAACATTCAATTATAATCTGTTTTACCAAAAAATGTAAAAAAATTCAACTTAAAATCAATTATGAGATTATATGATCATTTAAAGGCATAAATAAAGCTTTTGAAGGCATAAGTGACTATAAAAGAAGTTTTCTTCTCAATGAATGGTTTTTGCTTCACGTTTCCCGAGGTAAACATTCAATTATAATCTGTTTTAACCCAAAACGTAAAAAAATTCAACTTAAAATAAGTTATAAGATTATATAATCATTTAAAGGGAGAAATAAAGCTTTTGAAGGCATAAGTGACTATAAAAGAAGTTTTCTTCTCAATGAATGCTTTTTCCTTCACGTTTCCCGAGGTAAACATTCAATTATAATCTGTTTTACCAAAAAATGTAAAAATATTCAACTTAAAATCAATTATGAGATTATAAGATCATTTAAAGGCATAAATAAAGCTTTTGAAGGCATAAGTGACTATAAAAGAAGTTTTCTTCTCAATGAACCGTTTTTGCATCACGTTTCTCGAGGTAAACATTCAATTATAATCTGTTTTAACCCAAAATGTAAAAAAATTCAACTTAAAATAGGTTATAAGATTATATAATCATTTAAAAGGAGAAATAAAGCTTTTGAAGGCATAAGTGACTATAAAAGAAGTTTTCTTCTCAATGAATGGTTTTTGCTTCACGTTTCCCGAGGTAAACATTCAATTATAATCTGTTTTAACCCAAAACGTAAAAAAATTCAACTTAAAATAAGTTATAAGATTATATAATCATTTAAAGGGAGAAATAAAGCTTTTGAAGGCATAAGTGACTATAAAAGAAGTTTTCTTCTCAATGAATGGTTTTTGCTTCACGTTTCCCGAGGTAAACATTTAATTATAATCTGTTTTAACCCAAAACGTAAAAAAAATTCAACTTAAAATCAATTATGAGATTATATGATCATTTAAAGGCATAAATAAAGCTTTTGAAGGCATAAGTGACTATAAAAGAAGTTTTCTTCTCAATGAATCGTTTTTGCATCACGTTTCTCGAGGTAAACATTCAATTATAATCTGTTTTAACCCAAAATGTAAAAAAATTCAACTTAAAATAAGTTATAAGATTATATAATCATTTAAAGGGAGAAATAAAGCTTTTGAAGGCATAAGTGACAATAAAAGAAGTTTTCTTCTCAATGAATGCTTTTTCCTTCACGTTTCCCAAGGTAAACATTCAATTATAATCTGTTTTACCTAAAAATGTAAAAAAATTAAACTTAAAATCAATTATGAGATTATATGATCATTTAAAGGCATAAATAAAGCTTTTGAAGGCATAAGTGACTATAAAAGAAGTTTTCTTCTCAATGAATGGTTTTTGCATCACGTTTCCCGAGGTAAACATTCAATTATAATCTGTTTTAACCCAAAACGTAAAAAAATTCAACTTAAAATAAGTTATAAGATTATATAATCATTTAAAGGGAGAAATAAAGCTTTTGAAGGCATAAGTGACTATAAAAGAAGTTTTCTTCTCAATGAATGCTTTTTCCTTCACGTTTCCCGAGGTAAACATTCAATTATAATCTGTTTTACCAAAAAATGTAAAAAAATTCAACTTAAAATCAATTATGAGATTATATGATCATTTAAAGGCATAAATAAAGCTTTTGAAGGCATAAGTGACTATAAAAGAAGTTTTCTTCTCAATGAATTGTTTTTGCATCACGTTTCTCGAGGTAAACATTCAATTATAATCTGTTTTAACCCAAAATGTAAAAAAATTCAACTTAAAATAGGTTATAAGATTATATAATCATTTAAAAGGAGAAATAAAGCTTTTGAAGGCATAAGTGACTATAAAAGAAGTTTTCTTCTCAATGAATGCTTTTTCCTTCACGTTTCCCAAGGTAAACATTCAATTATAATCTGTTTTACCTAAAAATGTAAAAAAATTCAACTTACAATCAATTATGAGATTATATGATCATTTAAAGGCATAAATAAAGCTTTTGAAGGCATAAGTGACTATAAAAGAAGTTTTCTTCTCAATGAATGGTTTTTGCATCACGTTTCCCGAGGTAAACATTCAATTATTATCTGTTTTAACCCAAAACGTAAAAAAATTCAACTTAAAATAAGTTATAAGATTATATAATCATTTAAAGGGAGAAATAAAGCTTTTGAAGGCATAAGTGACTATAAAAGAAGTTTTCTTCTCAATGAATGCTTTTTCCTTCACGTTTCCCGAGGTAAACATTCAATTATAATCTGTTTTACCTAAAAATGTTAAAAAATTCAACTTAAAATCAATTATGAGATTATATGATCATTTTAAGGCATAAATAAAGCTTTTGAAGGCATAAGTGACTATAAAAGAAGTTTTCTTCTCAATGAATGGTTTTTGCATCACGTTTCCCGAGGTAAATATTCAATTATAATCTGTTTTAACCCAAAACGTAAAAAAATTCAACTTAAAATAAGTTATAAGATTATATAATCATTTAAAGGGAGAAATAAAGCTTTTGAAGGCATAAGTGACTATAAAAGAAGTTTTCTTCTCAATGAATGCTTTTTCCTTCACGTTTCCCAAGGTAAACATTCAATTATAATCTGTTTTACCTAAAAATGTAAAAAAATTCAACTTACAATCAATTATGAGATTATATCATCATTTAAAGGCATAAATAAAGCTTTTGAAGGCATAAGTGACTATAAAAGAAGTTTTCTTCTCAATGAATGGTTTTTGCATCACGTTTCCCGAGGTAAACATTCAATTATTATCTGTTTTAACCCAAAATGTAAAAAAATTCAACTTAAAATAGGTTATAAGATTATATAATCATTTAAAAGGAGAAATAAAGCTTTTGAAGGCATAAGTGACTATAAAAGAAGTTTTCTTCTCAATGAATGCTTTTTCCTTCACGTTTCCCGAGGTAAACATTCAATTATAATCTGTTTTACCAAAAAATGTAAAAAAATTCAACTTAAAATCAATTATGAGATTATATGATCATTTAAAGGCATAAATAAAGCTTTTGAAGGCATAAGTGACTATAAAAGAAGTTTTCTTCTCAATGAATTATTTTTGCATCACGTTTCTCGAGGTAAACATTCAATTATAATCTGTTTTAACCCAAAATGTAAAAAAATTCAACTTAAAATAGCTTATAAGATTATATAATCATTTAAAAGGAGAAATAAAGCTTTTGAAGGCATAAGTGACTATAAAACAAGTTTTCTTCTCAATGAATGGTTTTTGCTTCACGTTTCCCGAGGTAAACATTCAATTATAATCTGTTTTAACCCAAAACGTAAAAAAATTCAACTTAAAATAAGTTATAAGATTATATAATCATTTAAAGGGAGAAATAAAGCTTTTGAAGGCATAAGTGACTATAAAAGAAGTTTTCTTCTCAATGAATGGTTTTTGCTTCACGTTTCCCGAGGCAAACATTTAATTATAATCTGTTTTAACCCAAAACGTAAAAAAAATTCAACTTAAAATCAATTATGAGATTATATGATCATTTAAAGGCATAAATAAAGCTTTCGAAGGCATAAGTGACTATAAAAGAAGTTTTCTTCTCAATGAATCGTTTTTGCATCACGTTTCTCGAGGTAAACATTCAATTATAATCTGTTTTAACCCAAAATGTAAAAAAATTCAACTTAAAATAGGTTATAAGATTATATAATCATTTAAAAGGAGAAATATAGCTTTTGAAGGCATAAGTGACTATAAAAGAAGTTTTCTTCTCAATGAATGCTTTTTCCTTCACGTTTCCCGAGGTAAACATTCAATTATAATCTGTTTTACCAAAAAATGTAAAAATATTCAACTTAAAATCAATTATGAGATTATAAGATCATTTAAAGGCATAAATAAAGCTTTTGAAGGCATAAGTGACTATAAAAGAAGTTTTCTTCTCAATGAATGGTTTTTGCATCACGTTTCCCGAGGTAAATATTCAATTATAATCTGTTTTAACCCAAAACGTAAAAAAATTCAACTTAAAATAAGTTATAAGATTATATAATCATTTAAAGGGAGAAATAAAGCTTTTGAAGGCATAAGTGACTATAAAAGAAGTTTTCTTCTCAATGAATGCTTTTTCCTTCACGTTTCCCAAGGTAAACATTCAATTATAATCTGTTTTACCTAAAAATGTAAAAAAATTCAACTTACAATCAATTATGAGATTATATGATCATTTAAAGGCATAAATAAAGCTTTTGAAGGCATAAGTGACTATAAAAGAAGTTTTCTTCTCAATGAATGGTTTTTGCATCACGTTTCCCGAGGTAAACATTCAATTATTATCTGTTTTAACCCAAAACGTAAAAAAATTCAACTTAAAATAAGTTATAAGATTATATAATCATTTAAAGGGAGAAATAAAGCTTTTGAAGGCATAAGTGACTATAAAAGAAGTTTTCTTCTCAATGAATGCTTTTTCCTTCACGTTTCCCGAGGTAAACATTCAATTATAATCTGTTTTACCAAAAAATGTAAAAATATTCAACTTAAAATCAATTATGAGATTATAAGATCATTTAAAGGCATAAATAAAGCTTTTGAAGGCATAAGTGACTATAAAAGAAGTTTTCTTCTCAATGAATCGTTTTTGCATCACGTTTCTCGAGGTAAACATTCAATTATAATCTGTTTTAACCCAAAATGTAAAAAAATTCAACTTAAAATAGGTTATAAGATTATATAATCATTTAAAGGGAGAAATAAAGCTTTTGAAGGCATAAGTGACAATAAAAGAAGTTTTCTTCTCAATGAATACTTTATCCTTCACGTTTCCCAAGATAAACATTCAATTATAATCTGTTTTACCTAAAAATGTTAAAAAATTCAACTTAAAATCAATTATGAGATTATATGATCATTTTAAGGCATAAATAAAGCTTTTGAAGGCATAAGTGACTATAAAAGAAGTTTTCTTCTCAATGAATGGTTTTTGCATCACGTTTCCCGAGGTAAATATTCAATTATAATCTGTTTTAACCCAAAACGTAAAAAAATTCAACTTAAAATAAGTTATAAGATTATATAATCATTTAAAGGGAGAAATAAAGCTTTTGAAGGCATAAGTGACTATAAAAGAAGTTTTCTTCTCAATGAATGCTTTTTCCTTCACGTTTCCCAAGGTAAACATTCAATTATAATCTGTTTTACCTAAAAATGTAAAAAAATTCAACTTACAATCAATTATGAGATTATATGATCATTTAAAGGCATAAATAAAGCTTTTGAAGGCATAAGTGACTATAAAAGAAGTTTTCTTCTCAATGAATGGTTTTTGCATCACGTTTCCCGAGGTAAACATTCAATTATTATCTGTTTTAACCCAAAACGTAAAAAAATTCAACTTAAAATAAGTTATAAGATTATATAATCATTTAAAGGGAGAAATAAAGCTTTTGAAGGCATAAGTGACTATAAAAGAAGTTTTCTTCTCAATGAATGCTTTTTCCTTCACGTTTCCCGAGGTAAACATTCAATTATAATCTGTTTTACCAAAAAATGTAAAAATATTCAACTTAAAATCAATTATGAGATTATAAGATCATTTAAAGGCATAAATAAAGCTTTTGAAGGCATAAGTGACTATAAAAGAAGTTTTCTTCTCAATGAATCATTTTTGCATCACGTTTCTCGAGGTAAACATTCAATTATAATCTGTTTTAACCCAAAATGTAAAAAAATTCAACTTAAAATAGGTTATAAGATTATATAATCATTTAAAAGGAGAAATAAAGCTTTTGAAGGCATAAGTGACTATAAAAGAAGTTTTCTTCTCAATGAATGGTTTTTGCTTCACGTTTCCCGAGGTAAACATTCAATTATAATCTGTTTTAACCCAAAACGTAAAAAAATTCAACTTAAAATAAGTTATAAGATTATATAATCATTTAAAGGGAGAAATAAAGCTTTTGAAGGCATAAGTGACTATAAAAGAAGTTTTCTTCTCAATGAATGGTTTTTGCTTCACGTTTCCCGAGGTAAACATTTAATTATAATCTGTTTTAACCCAAAACGTAAAAAAAATTCAACTTAAAATCAATTATGAGATTATATGATCATTTAAAGGCATAAATAAAGCTTTTGAAGGCATAAGTGACTATAAAAGAAGTTTTCTTCTCAATGAATCGTTTTTGCATCACGTTTCTCGAGGTAAACATTCAATTATAATCTGTTTTAACCCAAAATGTAAAAAAATTCAACTTAAAATAAGTTATAAGATTATATAATCATTTAAAGGGAGAAATAAAGCTTTTGAAGGCATAAGTGACTATAAAAGAAGTTTTCTTCTCAATGAATGCTTTTTCCTTCACGTTTCCCAAGGTAAACATTCAATTATAATCTGTTTTACCTAAAAATGTAAAAAAATTCAACTTAAAATCAATTATGAGATTATATGATCATTTAAAGGGAGAAATAAATCTTTTAAAGGCATAAGTGACAATAAAAGAAGTTTTCTTCTCAATGAATGCTTTTTCCTTCACGTTTCCCAAGGTAAACATTCAATTATAATCTGTTTTACCTAAAAATGTAAAAAAATTCAACTTAAAATCAATTATGAGATTATATGATCATTTAAAGGCATAAATAAAGCTTTTGAAGGCATAAGTGACTATAAAAGAAGTTTTCTTCTCAATGAATGGTTTTTGCATCACGTTTCCCGAGGTAAACATTCAATTATAATCTGTTTTAACCCAAAACGTAAAAAAATCAACTTAAAATAAGTTATAAGATTATACAATCATTTAAAGGGAGAAATAAAGCTTTTGAAGGCATAAGTGACTATAAAAGAAGTTTTCTTCTCAATGAATGCTTTTTCCTTCACGTTTCCCGAGGTAAACATTCAATTATAATCTGTTTTACCAAAAAATGTAAAAAAATTCAACTTAAAATCAATTATGAGATTATATGATCATTTAAAGGCATAAATAAAGCTTTTGAAGGCATAAGTGACTATAAAAGAAGTTTTCTTCTCAATGAATTATTTTTGCATCACGTTTCTCGAGGTAAACATTCAATTATAATCTGTTTTAACACAAAATGTAAAAAAATTCAACTTAAAATAGCTTATAAGATTATATAATCATTTAAAAGGAGAAATAAAGCTTTTGAAGGCATAAGTGACTATAAAACAAGTTTTCTTCTCAATGAATGGTTTTTGCTTCACGTTTCCCGAGGTAAACATTCAATTATAATCTGTTTTAACCCAAAACGTAAAAAAATTCAACTTAAAATAAGTTATAAGATTATATAATCATTTAAAGGGAGAAATAAAGCTTTTGAAGGCATAAGTGACTATAAAAGAAGTTTTCTTCTCAATGAATGGTTTTTGCTTCACGTTTCCCGAGGCAAACATTTAATTATAATCTGTTTTAACCCAAAACGTAAAAAAAATTCAACTTAAAATCAATTATGAGATTATATGATCATTTAAAGGCATAAATAAAGCTTTTGAAGGCATAAGTGACTATAAAAGAAGTTTTCTTCTCAATGAATCGTTTTTGCATCACGTTTCTCGAGGTAAACATTCAATTATAATCTGTTTTAACCCAAAATGTAAAAAAATTCAACTTAAAATAAGTTATAAGATTATATAATCATTTAAAGGGAGAAATAAAGCTTTTGAAGGCATAAGTGACAATAAAAGAAGTTTTCTTCTCAATGAATGCTTTTTCCTTCACGTTTCCCAAGGTAAACATTCAATTATAATCTGTTTTACCTAAAAATGTAAAAAAATTAAACTTAAAATCAATTATGAGATTATATGATCATTTAAAGGCATAAATAAAGCTTTTGAAGGCATAAGTGACTATAAAAGAAGTTTTCTTCTTAATGAATGGTTTTTGCATCACGTTTCCCGAGGTAAACATTCAATTATAATCTGTTTTAACCCAAAACGTAAAAAAATTCAACTTAAAATAAGTTATAAGAATATATAATCATTTAAAGGGAGAAATAAAGCTTTTGAAGGCATAAGTGACTATAAAAGAAGTTTTCTTCTCAATGAATGCTTTTTCCTTCACGTTTCCCGAGGTAAACATTCAATTATAATCTGTTTTACCAAAAAATGTAAAAAAATTCAACTTAAAATCAATTATGAGATTATATGATCATTTAAAGGCATAAATAAAGCTTTTGAAGGCATAAGTGACTATAAAAGAAGTTTTCTTCTCAATGAATTGTTTTTGCATCATGTTTCTCGAGGTAAACATTCAATTATAATCTGTTTTAACCCAAAATGTAAAAAAATTCAACTTAAAATAGGTTATAAGATTATATAATCATTTAAAAGGAGAAATAAAGCTTTTGAAGGCATAAGTGACTATAAAAGAAGTTTTCTTCTCAATGAATGCTTTTTCCTTCACGTTTCCCAAGGTAAACATTCAATTATAATCTGTTTTACCTAAAAATGTAAAAAAATTCAACTTACAATCAATTATGAGATTATATGATCATTTAAAGGCATAAATAAAGCTTTTGAAGGCATAAGTGACTATAAAAGAAGTTTTCTTCTCAATGAATGGTTTTTGCATCACGTTTCCCGAGGTAAACATTCAATTATTATCTGTTTTAACCCAAAACGTAAAAAAATTCAACTTAAAATAAGTTATAAGATTATATAATCATTTAAAGGGAGAAATAAAGCTTTTGAAGGCATAAGTGACTATAAAAGAAGTTTTCTTCTCAATGAATGCTTTTTCCTTCACGTTTCCCGAGGTAAACATTCAATTATAATCTGTTTTACCAAAAAATGTAAAAATATTCAACTTAAAATCAATTATGAGATTATAAGATCATTTAAAGGCATAAATAAAGCTTTTGAAGGCATAAGTGACAATAAAAGAAGTTTTCTTCTCAATGAATACTTTATCCTTCACGTTTCCCAAGATAAACATTCAATTATAATCTGTTTTACCTAAAAATGTTAAAAAATTCAACTTAAAATCAATTATGAGATTATATGATCATTTTAAGGCATAAATAAAGCTTTTGAAGGCATAAGTGACTATAAAAGAAGTTTTCTTCTCAATGAATGGTTTTTGCATCACGTTTCCCGAGGTAAATATTCAATTATAATCTGTTTTAACCCAAAACGTAAAAAAATTCAACTTAAAATAAGTTATAAGATTATATAATCATTTAAAGGGAGAAATAAAGCTTTTGAAGGCATAAGTGACTATAAAAGAAGTTTTCTTCTCAATGAATGCTTTTTCCTTCACGTTTCCCAAGGTAAACATTCAATTATAATCTGTTTTACCTAAAAATGTAAAAAAATTCAACTTACAATCAATTATGAGATTATATGATCATTTAAAGGCATAAATAAAGCTTTTGAAGGCATAAGTGACTATAAAAGAAGTTTTCTTCTCAATGAATGGTTTTTGCATCACGTTTCCCGAGGTAAACATTCAATTATTATCTGTTTTAACCCAAAACGTAAAAAAATTCAACTTAAAATAAGTTATAAGATTATATAATCATTTAAAGGGAGAAATAAAGCTTTTGAAGGCATAAGTGACTATAAAAGAAGTTTTCTTCTCAATGAATGCTTTTTCCTTCACGTTTCCCGAGGTAAACATTCAATTATAATCTGTTTTACCAAAAAATGTAAAAATATTCAACTTAAAATCAATTATGAGATTATAAGATCATTTAAAGGCATAAATAAAGCTTTTGAAGGCATAAGTGACTATAAAAGAAGTTTTCTTCTCAATGAATCATTTTTGCATCACGTTTCTCGAGGTAAACATTCAATTATAATCTGTTTTAACCCAAAATGTAAAAAAATTCAACTTAAAATAGGTTATAAGATTATATAATCATTTAAAAGGAGAAATAAAGCTTTTGAAGGCATAAGTGACTATAAAAGAAGTTTTCTTCTCAATGAATGGTTTTTGCTTCACGTTTCCCGAGGTAAACATTCAATTATAATCTGTTTTAACCCAAAACGTAAAAAAATTCAACTTAAAATAAGTTATAAGATTATATAATCATTTAAAGGGAGAAATAAAGCTTTTGAAGGCATAAGTGACTATAAAAGAAGTTTTCTTCTCAATGAATGGTTTTTGCTTCACGTTTCCCGAGGTAAACATTTAATTATAATCTGTTTTAACCCAAAACGTAAAAAAAATTCAACTTAAAATCAATTATGAGATTATATGATCATTTAAAGGCATAAATAAAGCTTTTGAAGGCATAAGTGACTATAAAAGAAGTTTTCTTCTCAATGAATCGTTTTTGCATCACGTTTCTCGAGGTAAACATTCAATTATAATCTGTTTTAACCCAAAATGTAAAAAAATTCAACTTAAAATAAGTTATAAGATTATATAATCATTTAAAGGGAGAAATAAAGCTTTTGAAGGCATAAGTGACTATAAAAGAAGTTTTCTTCTCAATGAATGCTTTTTCCTTCACGTTTCCCAAGGTAAACATTCAATTATAATCTGTTTTACCTAAAAATGTAAAAAAATTCAACTTAAAATCAATTATGAGATTATATGATCATTTAAAGGGAGAAATAAATCTTTTAAAGGCATAAGTGACAATAAAAGAAGTTTTCTTCTCAATGAATGCTTTTTCCTTCACGTTTCCCAAGGTAAACATTCAATTATAATCTGTTTTACCTAAAAATGTAAAAAAATTCAACTTAAAATCAATTATGAGATTATATGATCATTTAAAGGCATAAATAAAGCTTTTGAAGGCATAAGTGACTATAAAAGAAGTTTTCTTCTCAATGAATGGTTTTTGCATCACGTTTCCCGAGGTAAACATTCAATTATAATCTGTTTTAACCCAAAACGTAAAAAAAATCAACTTAAAATAAGTTATAAGATTATACAATCATTTAAAGGGAGAAATAAAGCTTTTGAAGGCATAAGTGACTATAAAAGAAGTTTTCTTCTCAATGAATGCTTTTTCCTTCACGTTTCCCGAGGTAAACATTCAATTATAATCTGTTTTACCAAAAAATGTAAAAAAATTCAACTTAAAATCAATTATGAGATTATATGATCATTTAAAGGCATAAATAAAGCTTTTGAAGGCATAAGTGACTATAAAAGAAGTTTTCTTCTCAATGAATTATTTTTGCATCACGTTTCTCGAGGTAAACATTCAATTATAATCTGTTTTAACACAAAATGTAAAAAAATTCAACTTAAAATAGCTTATAAGATTATATAATCATTTAAAAGGAGAAATAAAGCTTTTGAAGGCATAAGTGACTATAAAACAAGTTTTCTTCTCAATGAATGGTTTTTGCTTCACGTTTCCCGAGGTAAACATTCAATTATAATCTGTTTTAACCCAAAACGTAAAAAAATTCAACTTAAAATAAGTTATAAGATTATATAATCATTTAAAGGGAGAAATAAAGCTTTTGAAGGCATAAGTGACTATAAAAGAAGTTTTCTTCTCAATGAATGGTTTTTGCTTCACGTTTCCCGAGGCAAACATTTAATTATAATCTGTTTTAACCCAAAACGTAAAAAAAATTCAACTTAAAATCAATTATGAGATTATATGATCATTTAAAGGCATAAATAAAGCTTTTGAAGGCATAAGTGACTATAAAAGAAGTTTTCTTCTCAATGAATCGTTTTTGCATCACGTTTCTCGAGGTAAACATTCAATTATAATCTGTTTTAACCCAAAATGTAAAAAAATTCAACTTAAAATAAGTTATAAGATTATATAATCATTTAAAGGGAGAAATAAAGCTTTTGAAGGCATAAGTGACAATAAAAGAAGTTTTCTTCTCAATGAATGCTTTTTCCTTCACGTTTCCCAAGGTAAACATTCAATTATAATCTGTTTTACCTAAAAATGTAAAAAAATTAAACTTAAAATCAATTATGAGATTATATGATCATTTAAAGGCATAAATAAAGCTTTTGAAGGCATAAGTGACTATAAAAGAAGTTTTCTTCTTAATGAATGGTTTTTGCATCACGTTTCCCGAGGTAAACATTCAATTATAATCTGTTTTAACCCAAAACGTAAAAAAATTCAACTTAAAATAAGTTATAAGAATATATAATCATTTAAAGGGAGAAATAAAGCTTTTGAAGGCATAAGTGACTATAAAAGAAGTTTTCTTCTCAATGAATGCTTTTTCCTTCACGTTTCCCGAGGTAAACATTCAATTATAATCTGTTTTACCAAAAAATGTAAAAAAATTCAACTTAAAATCAATTATGAGATTATATGATCATTTAAAGGCATAAATAAAGCTTTTGAAGGCATAAGTGACTATAAAAGAAGTTTTCTTCTCAATGAATTGTTTTTGCATCATGTTTCTCGAGGTAAACATTCAATTATAATCTGTTTTAACCCAAAATGTAAAAAAATTCAACTTAAAATAGGTTATAAGATTATATAATCATTTAAAAGGAGAAATAAAGCTTTTGAAGGCATAAGTGACTATAAAAGAAGTTTTCTTCTCAATGAATGCTTTTTCCTTCACGTTTCCCAAGGTAAACATTCAATTATAATCTGTTTTACCTAAAAATGTAAAAAAATTCAACTTACAATCAATTATGAGATTATATGATCATTTAAAGGCATAAATAAAGCTTTTGAAGGCATAAGTGACTATAAAAGAAGTTTTCTTCTCAATGAATGGTTTTTGCATCACGTTTCCCGAGGTAAACATTCAATTATTATCTGTTTTAACCCAAAACGTAAAAAAATTCAACTTAAAATAAGTTATAAGATTATATAATCATTTAAAGGGAGAAATAAAGCTTTTGAAGGCATAAGTGACTATAAAAGAAGTTTTCTTCTCAATGAATGCTTTTTCCTTCACGTTTCCCGAGGTAAACATTCAATTATAATCTGTTTTACCAAAAAATGTAAAAAAATTCAACTTAAAATCAATTATGAGATTATATGATCATTTAAAGGCATAAATAAAGCTTTTGAAGGCATAAGTGACTATAAAAGAAGTTTTCTTCTCAATGAATGCTTTTTCCTTCACGTTTCCCAAGGTAAACATTCAATTATAATCTGTTTTACCTAAAAATGTAAAAAGATTCAACTTAAAATCAATTATGAGATTATATGATCATTTAAAGGCATAAATAAAGCTTTTGAAGGCATAAGTGACTATAAAAGAAGTTTTCTTCTCAATGAATGGTTTTTGCATCACGTTTCCCGAGGTAAACATTCAATTATAATCTGTTTTAACCCAAAACGTAAAAAAATTCAACTTAAAATAAGTTATAAGATTATACAATCATTTAAAGGGAGAAATAAAGCTTTTGAAGGCATAAGTGACTATAAAAGAAGTTTTCTTCTCAATGAATGCTTTTTCCTTCACGTTTCCCGAGGTAAACATTCAATTATAATCTGTTTTACCAAAAAATGTAAAAAAATTCAACTTAAAATCAATTATGAGATTATATGATCATTTAAAGGCATAAATAAAGCTTTTGAAGGCATAAGTGACTATAAAAGAAGTTTTCTTCTCAATGAATTATTTTTGCATCACGTTTCTCGAGGTAAACATTCAATTATAATCTGTTTTAATCCAAAATGTAAAAAAATTCAACTTAAAATAGCTTATAAGATTATATAATCATTTAAAAGGAGAAATAAAGCTTTTGAAGGCATAAGTCACTATAAAACAAGTTTTCTTCTCAATGAATGGTTTTTGCTTCACGTTTCCCGAGGTAAACATTCAATTATAATCTGTTTTAACCCAAAACGTAAAAAAATTCAACTTAAAATAAGTTATAAGATTATATAATCATTTAAAGGGAGAAATAAAGCTTTTGAAGGCATAAGTGACTATAAAAGAAGTTTTCTTCTCAATGAATGGTTTTTGCTTCACGTTTCCCGAGGCAAACATTTAATTATAATCTGTTTTAACCCAAAACGTAAAAAAAATTCAACTTAAAATCAATTATGAGATTATATGATCATTTAAAGGCATAAATAAAGCTTTTGAAGGCATAAGTGACTATAAAAGAAGTTTTCTTCTCAATGAATCGTTTTTGCATCACGTTTCTCGAGGTAAACATTCAATTATAATCTGTTTTAACCCAAAATGTAAAAAAATTCAACTTAAAATAAGTTATAAGATTATATAATCATTTAAAGGGAGAAATAAAGCTTTTGAAGGCATAAGTGACAATAAAAGAAGTTTTCTTCTCAATGAATGCTTTTTCCTTCACGTTTCCCAAGGTAAACATTCAATTATAATCTGTTTTACCTAAAAATGTAAAAAAATTAAACTTAAAATCAATTATGAGATTATATGATCATTTAAAGGCATAAATAAAGCTTTTGAAGGCATAAGTGACTATAAAAGAAGTTTTCTTCTCAATGAATGGTTTTTGCATCACGTTTCCCGAGGTAAACATTCAATTATAATCTGTTTTAACCCAAAACGTAAAAAAATTCAACTTAAAATAAGTTATAAGATTATATAATCATTTAAAGGGAGAAATAAAGCTTTTGAAGGCATAAGTGACTATAAAAGAAGTTTTCTTCTCAATGAATGGTTTTTGCTTCACGTTTCTCGAGGTAAACATTCAATTATAATCTGTTTTAACCCAAAACGTAAAAAAATTCAACTTAAAATAAGTTATAAGATTATATAATCATTTAAAGGGAGAAATAAAGCTTTTGAAGGCATAAGTGACTATAAAAGAAGTTTTCTTCTCAATGAATGGTTTTTGCTTCACGTTTCCTGAGGTAAACATTTAATTATAATCTGTTTTAACCCAAAACGTAAAAAAAATTCAACTTAAAATCAATTATGAGATTATATGATCATTTAAAGGCATAAATAAAGCTTTTGAAGGCATAAGTGACTATAAAAGAAGTTTTCTTCTCAATGAATCGTTTTTGCATCACGTTTCTCGAGGTAAACATTCAATTATAATCTGTTTCAACCCAAAATGTAAAAAAATTCAACTTAAAATAAGTTATAAGATTATATAATCATTTAAAGGGAGAAATAAAGCTTTTGAAGGCATAAGTGACTATAAAAGAAGTTTTCTTCTCAATGAATGCTTTTTCCTTCACGTTTTCCAAGGTAAACATTCAATTATAATCTGTTTTACCTAAAAATGTAAAAAAATTAAACTTAAAATCAATTATGAGATTATATGATCATTTAAAGGCATAAATAAAGCTTTTGAAGGCATAAGTGACTATAAAAGAAGTTTTCTTCTCAATGAATGGTTTTTGCATCACGTTTCCCGAGGTAAACATTCAATTATAATCTGTTTTAACCCAAAACGTAAAAAAATTCAACTTAAAATAAGTTATAAGATTATATAATCATTTAAAGGGAGAAATAAAGCTTTTGAAGGCATAAGTGACTATAAAAGAAGTTTTCTTCTCAATGAATGGTTTTTGCTTCACGTTTCCTGAGGTAAACATTTAATTATAATCTGTTTTAACCCAAAACGTAAAAAAAATTCAACTTAAAATCAATTATGAGATTATATGATCATTTAAAGGCATAAATAAAGCTTTTGAAGGCATAAGTGACTATAAAAGAAGTTTTCTTCTCAATGAATGGTTTTTGCATCACGTTTCCCGAGGTAAACATTCAATTATAATCTGTTTTAACCCAAAACGTAAAAAAATTCAACTTAAAATAAGTTATAAGATTATATAATCATTTAAAGGGAGAAATAAAGCTTTTGAAGGCATAAGTGACTATGAAAGAAGTTTTCTTCTCAATGAATGCTTTTTCCTTCACGTTTCCCAAGGTAAACATTCAATTATAATCTGTTTTACCAAAAAATGTAAAAAAATTCAACTTAAAATCAATTATGAGATTATATGATCATTTAAAGGCATAAATAAAGCTTTTGAAGGCATAAGTGACTATAAAAGAAGTTTTCTTCTCAATGAATTGTTTTTGCATCACGTTTCTCGAGGTAAACATTCAATTATAATCTGTTTTAACCCAAAATGTAAAAAAATTCAACTTAAAATAGGTTATAAGATTATATAATCATTTAAAAGGAGAAATAAAGCTTTTGAAGGCATAAGTGAGTATAAAAGAAGTTTCCTTCTCAATGAATGGTTTTTGCTTCACGTTTCCCGAGGTAAACATTCAATTATAATCTGTTTTAACCCAAAACGTAAAAAAATTCAACTTAAAATAAGTTATAAGATTATATAATCATTTAAAGGGAGAAATAAAGCTTTTGAAGGCATAAGTGACTATAAAAGAAGTTTTCTTCTCAATGAATGGTTTTTGCTTCACGATTCCCGAGGTAAACATTTAATTATAATCTGTTTTAACCCAAAACGTAAAAAAAATTCAACTTAAAATCAATTATGAGATTATATAATCATTTAAAGGGAGAAATAAAGCTTTTGAAGGCATAAGTGACTATAAAAGAAGTTTTCTTCTCAATGAATGGTTTTTACTTCACGTTTCTCGAGGTAAACATTTAATTATAATCTATTTTAACCCAAAACGTAAAAAAAATTCAACTTAAAATCAATTATGAGATTATATGATCATTTAAAGGCATAAATAAAGCTTTTAAAGGCATAAGTGACTATAAAAGAAGTTTTCTTCTCAATGAATGGTTTTTGCATCACGTTTCCCGAGGTAAACATTCAATTATAATCTGTTTTAACCCAAAACGTAAAAAAATTCAACTTAAAATAAGTTATAAGATTATATAATCATTTAAAGGGAGAAATAAAGCTTTTGAAGGCATAAGTGACAATAAAAGAAGTTTTCTTATCAATGAATGCTTTTTCCTTCACGTTTCCCAAGGTAAACATTCAATTATAATCTGTTTTACCTAAAAATGTAAAAAAATTCAACTTAAAATCAATTATGAGATTATATGATCACTTAAAGGCATAAATAAAGCTTTTGAAGGCATAAGTGACTATAAAAGAAGTTTTCTTCTCAATGAATGGTTTTTGCATCACGTTTCCCGAGGTAAACATTCAATTATAATCTGTTTTAACCCAAAACGTAAAAAAATTCAACTTAAATTAAGTTATAAGATTATATAATCATTTAAAGGGAGAAATAAAGCTTTTGAAGGCATAAGTGACTATAAAAGAAGTTTTCTTCTCAATGAATGCTTTTTCCTTCACGTTTCCCGAGGTAAACATTCAATTATAATCTGTTTTAACCCAAAATGTAAAAAAATTCAACTTAAAATACGTTATAAGATTATATAATCATTTAAAAGGAGAAATAAAGCTTTTGAAGGCATAAGTGACTATAAAAGAAGTTTTCTTCTCAATGAATGGTTTTTGCTTCACGTTTCCCGAGGTAAACATTCAATTATAATCTGTTTTAACCCAAAACGTAAAAAAATTCAACTTAAAATAAGTTATAAGATTATATAATCATTTAAAGGGAGAAATAAAGCTTTTGAAGGCATAAGTGACAATAAAAGAAGTTTTCTTCTGAATGAATCGTTTTTGCTTCACGTTTCCCGAGGTAAACATTCAATTATAATCTGTTTTAACCCAAAACGTAAAAAAATTCAACTTAAAATAAGTTATAAGATTATATAATCATTTAAAGGGTGAAATAAAGCTTTTGAAGGCATAAGTGACTATAAAAGAAGTTTTCTTCTCAATGAATGGTTTTTGCTTCACGTTTTCCGAGGTAAACATTCAATTATAATCTGTTTTAACCCAAAATGTAAAAAAAATTCAACTTAAAATAAGTTATAAGATTATATAATCAGTTAAAGGGAGAAATAAAGCTTTTGAAGGCATAAGTGACTATAAAAGAAGTTTTCTTCTCAATGAATGCTTTTTCCTTCACGTTTCCCAAGGTAAACATTCAATTATAATCTGTTTTACCTAAAAATGTAAAAAAATTCAACTTAAAATCAATTATGAGATTATATGATCATTTAAAGGCATAAATAAAGCTTTTGAAGGCATAAGTGACTATAAAAGAAGTTTTCTTCTCAATGAATCGTTTTTGCATCACGTTTCTCGAGGTAAACATTCAATTATAATCTGTTTTAACCCAAAATGTAAAAAAATTCAACTTAAAATAAGTTATAAGATTATATAATCATTTAAAGGGAGAAATAAAGCTTTTGAAGGCATAAGTGACTATAAAAGAAGTTTTCTTCTCAATGAATGCTTTTTCCTTCACGTTTCCCAAGGTAAACATTCAATTATAATCTGTTTTACCTAAAAATGTAAAAAAATTCAACTTAAAATCAATTATGAGATTATATGATCATTTAAAGGGAGAAATAAATCTTTTAAAGGCATAAGTGACAATAAAAGAAGTTTTCTTCTCAATGAATGCTTTTTCCTTCACGTTTCCCAAGGTAAACATTCAATTATAATCTGTTTTACCTAAAAATGTAAAAAAATTCAACTTAAAATCAATTATGAGATTATATGATCATTTAAAGGCATAAATAAAGCTTTTGAAGGCATAAGTGACTATAAAAGAAGTTTTCTTCTCAATGAATGGTTTTTGCATCACGTTTCCCGAGGTAAACATTCAATTATAATCTGTTTTAACCCAAAACGTAAAAAAAATCAACTTAAAATAAGTTATAAGATTATACAATCATTTAAAGGGAGAAATAAAGCTTTTGAAGGCATAAGTGACTATAAAAGAAGTTTTCTTCTCAATGCATGCTTTTTCCTTCACGTTTCCCGAGGTAAACATTCAATTATAATCTGTTTTACCAAAAAATGTAAAAAAATTCAACTTAAAATCAATTATGAGATTATATGATCATTTAAAGGCATAAATAAAGCTTTTGAAGGCATAAGTGACTATAAAAGAAGTTTTCTTCTCAATGAATTATTTTTGCATCACGTTTCTCGAGGTAAACATTCAATTATAATCTGTTTTAACACAAAATGTAAAAAAATTCAACTTAAAATAGCTTATAAGATTATATAATCATTTAAAAGGAGAAATAAAGCTTTTGAAGGCATAAGTGACTATAAAACAAGTTTTCTTCTCAATGAATGGTTTTTGCTTCACGTTTCCCGAGGTAAACATTCAATTATAATCTGTTTTAACCCAAAACGTAAAAAAATTCAACTTAAAATAAGTTATAAGATTATATAATCATTTAAAGGGAGAAATAAAGCTTTTGAAGGCATAAGTGACTATAAAAGAAGTTTTCTTCTCAATGAATGGTTTTTGCTTCACGTTTCCCGAGGCAAACATTTAATTATAATCTGTTTTAACCCAAAACGTAAAAAAAATTCAACTTAAAATCAATTATGAGATTATATGATCATTTAAAGGCATAAATAAAGCTTTTGAAGGCATAAGTGACTATAAAAGAAGTTTTCTTCTCAATGAATCGTTTTTGCATCATGTTTCTCGAGGTAAACATTCAATTATAATCTGTTTTAACCCAAAATGTAAAAAAATTCAACTTAAAATAAGTTATAAGATTATATAATCATTTAAAGGGAGAAATAAAGCTTTTGAAGGCATAAGTGACAATAAAAGAAGTTTTCTTCTCAATGAATGCTTTTTCCTTCACGTTTCCCAAGGTAAACATTCAATTATAATCTGTTTTACCTAAAAATGTAAAAAAATTAAACTTAAAATCAATTATGAGATTATATGATCATTTAAAGGCATAAATAAAGCTTTTGAAGGCATAAGTGACTATAAAAGAAGTTTTCTTCTCAATGAATGGTTTTTGCATCACGTTTCCCGAGGTAAACATTCAATTATAAACTGTTTTAACCCAAAACGTAAAAAAATTCAACTTAAAATAAGTTATAAGATTATATAATCATTTAAAGGGAGAAATAAAGCTTTTGAAGGCATAAGTGACTATAAAAGAAGTTTTCTTCTCAATGAATGGTTTTTGCTTCACGTTTCCCGAGGTAAACATTTAATTATAATCTGTTTTAACCCAAAACGTAAAAAAAATTCAACTTAAAATCAATTATGAGATTATATGATCATTTAAAGGCATAAATAAAGCTTTTGAAGGCATAAGTGACTATAAAAGAAGTTTTCTTCTCAATGAATTGTTTTTGCATCACGTTTCTCGAGGTAAACATTCAATTATAATCTGTTTTAACCCAAAATGTAAAAAAATTCAACTTAAAATAGGTTATAAGATTATATAATCATTTAAAAGGAGAAATAAAGCTTTTGAAGGCATAAGTGACTATAAAAGAAGTTTTCTTCTCAATGAATGCTTTTTCCTTCACGTTTCCCAAGGTAAACATTCAATTATAATCTGTTTTACCTAAAAATGTAAAAAAATTCAACTTACAATCAATTATGAGATTATATGATCATTTAAAGGCATAAATAAAGCTTTTGAAGGCATAAGTGACTATAAAAGAAGTTTTCTTCTCAATGAATGGTTTTTGCATCACGTTTCCCGAGGTAAACATTCAATTATTATCTGTTTTAACCCAAAACGTAAAAAAATTCAACTTAAAATAAGTTATAAGATTATATAATCATTTAAAGGGAGAAATAAAGCTTTTGAAGGCATAAGTGACTATAAAAGAAGTTTTCTTCTCAATGAATGCTTTTTCCTTCACGTTTCCCGAGGTAAACATTCAATTATAATCTGTTTTACCAAAAAACGTAAAAAAATTCAACTTAAAATCAATTATGAGATTATATGATCATTTAAAGGCATAAATAAAGCTTTTGAAGGCATAAGTGACTATAAAAGAAGTTTTCTTCTCAATGAATGGTTTTTGCTTCACGTTTCCCGAGGTAAACATTTAATTATAATCTGTTTTAACCCAAAACATAAAAAAAATTCAACTTAAAACCAATTAGGAGATTATATGGACATTTAAAGGCATAAATAAAGCTTTTGAAGGCATAAGTGACTATAAAAGAAGTTTTCTTCTCAATGAATCGTTTTTGCATCACGTTTCTCGAGGTAAACATTCAATTATAATCTGTTTTAATCCAAAATGTAAAAAAATTCAACTTAAAATAGCTTATAAGATTATATAATCATTTAAAAGGAGAAATAAAGCTTTTGAAGGCATAAGTGACTATAAAACAAGTTTTCTTCTCAATGAATGGTTTTTGCTTCACGTTTCCCGAGGTAAACATTCAATTATAATCTGTTTTAACCCAAAACGTAAAAAAATTCAACTTAAAATAAGTTATAAGATTATATAATCATTTAAAGGGAGAAATAAAGCTTTTGAAGGCATAAGTGACAATAAAAGAAGTTTTCTTCTCAATGAATGCTTTTTCCTTCACGTTTCCCAAGGTAAACATTCAATTATAATCTGTTTTACCTAAAAATGTAAAAAAATTCAACTTACAATCAATTATGAGATTATATGATCATTTAAAGGCATAAATAAAGCTTTTGAAGGCATAAGTGACTATAAAAGAAGTTTTCTTCTCAATGAATGGTTTTTGCATCACGTTTCCCGAGGTAAACATTCAATTATTATCTGTTTTAACCCAAAACGTAAAAAAATTCAACTTAAAATAAGTTATAAGATTATATAATCATTTAAAGGGAGAAATAAAGCTTTTGAAGGCATAAGTGACTATAAAAGAAGTTTTCTTCTCAATGAATGCTTTTTCCTTCACGTTTCCCGAGGTAAACATTCAATTATAATCTGTTTTACCAAAAAATGTAAAAATATTCAACTTAAAATCAATTATGAGATTATAAGATCATTTAAAGGCATAAATAAAGCTTTTGAAGGCATAAGTGACTATAAAAGAAGTTTTCTTCTCAATGAATCGTTTTTGCATCACGTTTCTCGAGGTAAACATTCAATTATAATCTGTTTTAACCCAAAATGTAAAAAAATTCAACTTAAAATAGGTTATAAGATTATATAATCATTTAAAAGGAGAAATAAAGCTTTTGAAGGCATAAGTGACTATAAAAGAAGTTTTCTTCTCAATGAATGGTTTTTGCTTCACGTTTCCCGAGGTAAACATTCAATTATAATCTGTTTTAACCCAAAACGTAAAAAAATTCAACTTAAAATAAGTTATAAGATTATATAATCATTTAAAGGGAAAAATAAAGCTTTTGAAGGCATAAGTGACTATAAAAGAAGTTTTCTTCTCAATGAATGGTTTTTGCTTCACGTTTCCCGAGGTAAACATTTAATTATAATCTGTTTTAACCCAAAACGTAAAAAAAATTCAACTTAAAATCAATTATGAGATTATATGATCATTTAAAGGCATAAATAAAGCTTTTGAAGGCATAAGTGACTATAAAAGAAGTTTTCTTCTCAATGAATCGTTTTTGCATCACGTTTCTCGAGGTAAACATTCAATTATAATCTGTTTTAACCCAAAATGTAAAAAAATTCAACTTAAAATAAGTTATAAGATTATATAATCATTTAAAGGGAGAAATAAAGCTTTTGAAGGCATAAGTGACTATAAAAGAAGTTTTCTTCTCAATGAATGCTTTTTCCTTCACGTTTCCCAAGGTAAACATTCAATTATAATCTGTTTTACCTAAAAATGTAAAAAAATTCAACTTAAAATCAATTATGAGATTATATGATCATTTAAAGGGAGAAATAAATCTTTTAAAGGCATAAGTGACAATAAAAGAAGTTTTCTTCTCAATGAATGCTTTTTCCTTCACGTTTCCCAAGGTAAACATTCAATTATAATCTGTTTTACCTAAAAATGTAAAAAAATTCAACTTAAAATCAATTATGAGATTATATGATCATTTAAAGGCATAAATAAAGCTTTTGAAGGCATAAGTGACTATAAAAGAAGTTTTCTTCTCAATGAATGGTTTTTGCATCACGTTTCCCGAGGTAAACATTCAATTATAATCTGTTTTAACCCAAAACGTAAAAAAAATCAACTTAAAATAAGTTATAAGATTATACAATCATTTAAAGGGAGAAATAAAGCTTTTGAAGGCATAAGTGACTATAAAAGAAGTTTTCTTCTCAATGCATGCTTTTTCCTTCACGTTTCCCGAGGTAAACATTCAATTATAATCTGTTTTACCAAAAAATGTAAAAAAATTCAACTTAAAATCAATTATGAGATTATATGATCATTTAAAGGCATAAATAAAGCTTTTGAAGGCATAAGTGACTATAAAAGAAGTTTTCTTCTCAATGAATTATTTTTGCATCACGTTTCTCGAGGTAAACATTCAATTATAATCTGTTTTAACACAAAATGTAAAAAAATTCAACTTAAAATAGCTTATAAGATTATATAATCATTTAAAAGGAGAAATAAAGCTTTTGAAGGCATAAGTGACTATAAAACAAGTTTTCTTCTCAATGAATGGTTTTTGCTTCACGTTTCCCGAGGTAAACATTCAATTATAATCTGTTTTAACCCAAAACGTAAAAAAATTCAACTTAAAATAAGTTATAAGATTATATAATCATTTAAAGGGAGAAATAAAGCTTTTGAAGGCATAAGTGACTATAAAAGAAGTTTTCTTCTCAATGAATGGTTTTTGCTTCACGTTTCCCGAGGCAAACATTTAATTATAATCTGTTTTAACCCAAAACGTAAAAAAAATTCAACTTAAAATCAATTATGAGATTATATGATCATTTAAAGGCATAAATAAAGCTTTTGAAGGCATAAGTGACTATAAAAGAAGTTTTCTTCTCAATGAATCGTTTTTGCATCACGTTTCTCGAGGTAAACATTCAATTATAATCTGTTTTAACCCAAAATGTAAAAAAATTCAACTTAAAATAAGTTATAAGATTATATAATCATTTAAAGGGAGAAATAAAGCTTTTGAAGGCATAAGTGACAATAAAAGAAGTTTTCTTCTCAATGAATGCTTTTTCCTTCACGTTTCCCAAGGTAAACATTCAATTATAATCTGTTTTACCTAAAAATGTAAAAAAATTAAACTTAAAATCAATTATGAGATTATATGATCATTTAAAGGCATAAATAAAGCTTTTGAAGGCATAAGTGACTATAAAAGAAGTTTTCTTCTCAATGAATGGTTTTTGCATCACGTTTCCCGAGGTAAACATTCAATTATAATCTGTTTTAACCCAAAACGTAAAAAAATTCAACTTAAAATAAGTTATAAGAATATATAATCATTTAAAGGGAGAAATAAAGCTTTTGAAGGCATAAGTGACTATAAAAGAAGTTTTCTTCTCAATGAATGCTTTTTCCTTCACGTTTCCCGAGGTAAACATTCAATTATAATCTGTTTTACCAAAAAATGTAAAAAAATTCAACTTAAAATCAATTATGAGTTTATATGATCATTTAAAGGCATAAATAAAGCTTTTGAAGGCATAAGTGACTATAAAAGAAGTTTTCTTCTCAATGAATTGTTTTTGCAACACGTTTCTCGAGGTAAACATTCAATTATAATCTGTTTTAACCCAAAATGTAAAAAAATTCAACTTAAAATAGGTTATAAGATTATATAATCATTTAAAAGGAGAAATAAAGCTTTTGAAGGCATAAGTGACTATAAAAGAAGTTTTCTTCTCAATGAATGCTTTTTCCTTCACGTTTCCCAAGGTAAACATTCAATTATAATCTGTTTTACCTAAATATGTAAAAAAATTCAACTTACAATCAATTATGAGATTATATGATCATTTAAAGGCATAAATAAAGCTTTTGAAGGCATAAGTGACTATAAAAGAAGTTTTCTTCTCAATGAATGGTTTTTGCATCACGTTTCCCGAGGTAAACATTCAATTATTATCTGTTTTAACCCAAAACGTAAAAAAATTCAACTTAAAATAAGTTATAAGATTATATAATCATTTAAAGGGAGAAATAAAGCTTTTGAAGGCATAAGTGACTATAAAAGAAGTTTTCTTCTCAATGAATGCTTTTTCCTTCACGTTTCCCGAGGTAAACATTCAATTATAATCTGTTTTACCAAAAAATGTAAAAAAATTCAACTTAAAATCAATTATGAGATTATATGATCATTTAAAGGCATAAATAAAGCTTTTGAAGGCATAAGTGACTATAAAAGAAGTTTTCTTCTCAATGAATCATTTTTGCATCACGTTTCTCGAGGTAAACATTCAATTATAATCTGTTTTAACCCAAAATGTAAAAAAATTCAACTTAAAATAGGTTATAAGATTATATAATCATTTAAAAGGAGAAATAAAGCTTTTGAAGGCATAAGTGACTATAAAAGAAGTTTTCTTCTCAATGAATGGTTTTTGCTTTACGTTTCCCGAGGTAAACATTCAATTATAATCTGTTTTAACCCAAAACGTAAAAAAATTGAACTTAAAATAAGTTATAAGATTATATAATCATTTAAAGGGAGAAATAAAGCTTTTGAAGGCATAAGTGACTATAAAAGAAGTTTTCTTCTCAATGAATGGTTTTTGCTTCACGTTTCCCGAGGTAAACATTTAATTATAATCTGTTTTAACCCAAAACATAAAAAAAATTCAACTTAAAATCAATTATGAGATTATATGATCATTTAAAGGCATAAATAAAGCTTTTGAAGGCATAAGTGACTATAAAAGAAGTTTTCTTCTCAATGAATCGTTTTTGCATCACGTTTCTCGAGGTAAACATTCAATTATAATCTGTTTTAACCCAAAATGTAAAAAAATTCAACTTAAAATAAGTTATAAGATTATATAATCATTTAAAGGGAGAAATAAAGCTTTTGAAGGCATAAGTGACTATAAAAGAAGTTTTCTTCTCAATGAATGCTTTTTCCTTCACGTTTCCCAAGGTAAACATTCAATTATAATCTGTTTTACCTAAAAATGTAAAAAAATTCAACTTAAAATCAATTATGAGATTATATGATCATTTAAAGGGAGAAATAAAGCTTTTAAAGGCATAAGTGACAATAAAAGAAGTTTTCTTCTCAATAAATGCTTTTTCCTTCACGTTTCCCAAGGTAAACATTCAATTATAATCTGTTTTACCTAAAAATGTAAAAAGATTCAACTTAAAATCAATTATGAGATTATATGATCATTTAAAGGCATAAATAAAGCTTTTGAAGGCATAAGTGACTATAAAAGAAGTTTTCTTCTCAATGAATGGTTTTTGCATCACGTTTCCCGAGGTAAACATTCAATTATAATCTGTTTTAACCCAAAACGTAAAAAAATTCAACTTAAAATAAGTTATAAGATTATACAATCATTTAAAGGGAGAAATAAAGCTTTTGAAGGCATAAGTGACTATAAAAGAAGTTTTCTTCTCAATGAATGCTTTTTCCTTCACGTTTCCCGAGGTAAACATTCAATTATAATCTGTTTTACCAAAAAATGTAAAAAAATTCAACTTAAAATCAATTATGAGATTATATGATCATTTAAAGGCATAAATAAAGCTTTTGAAGGCATAAGTGACTATAAAAGAAGTTTTCTTCTCAATGAATTATTTTTGCATCACGTTTCTCGAGGTAAACATTCAATTATAATCTGTTTTAATCCAAAATGTAAAAAAATTCAACTTAAAATAGCTTATAAGATTATATAATCATTTAAAAGGAGAAATAAAGCTTTTGAAGGCATAAGTGACTATAAAACAAGTTTTCTTCTCAATGAATGGTTTTTCCTTCACGTTTCCCGAGGTAAACATTCAATTATAATCTGTTTTAACCCAAAACGTAAAAAAATTCAACTTAAAATAAGTTATAAGATTATATAATCATTTAAAGGGAAAAATAAAGCTTTTGAACTCATAAGTGACTATAAAAGAAGTTTTCTTCTCAATGAATGGTTTTTGCTTCACGTTTCCCGAGGTAAACATTTAATTATAATCTGTTTTAACCCAAAACGTAAAAAAAATTCAACTTAAAATCAATTATGAGATTATATGATCATTTAAAGGCATAAATAAAGCTTTTGAAGGCATAAGTGACTATAAAAGAAGTTTTCTTCTTAATGAATCGTTTTTGCATCACGTTTCTCGAGGTAAACATTCAATTATAATCTGTTTTAACCCAAAATGTAAAAAAATTCAACTTAAAATAAGTTATAAGATTATATAATCATTTAAAGGGAGAAATAAAGCTTTTGAAGGCATAAGTGACTGTAAAAGAAGTTTTCTTCTCAATGAATGCTTTTTCCTTCACGTTTCCCAAGGTAAACATTCAATTATAATCTGTTTTACCTAAAAATGTAAAAAAATTCAACTTAAAATCAATTATGAGATTATATGATCATTTAAAGGGAGAAATAAATCTTTTAAAGGCATAAGTGACAATAAAAGAAGTTTTCTTCTCAATGAATGCTTTTTCCTTCACGTTTCCCAAGGTAAACATTCAATTATAATCTGTTTTACCTAAAAATGTAAAAAAATTCAACTTAAAATCAATTATGAGATTATATGATCATTTAAAGGCATAAATAAAGCTTTTGAAGGCATAAGTGACTATAAAAGAAGTTTTCTTCTCAATGAATGGTTTTTGCATCACGTTTCCCGAGGTAAACATTCAATTATAATCTGTTTTAACCCAAAACGTAAAAAAAATCAACTTAAAATAAGTTATAAGATTATACAATCATTTAAAGGGAGAAATAAAGCTTTTGAAGGCATAAGTGACTATAAAAGAAGTTTTCTTCTCAATGCATGCTTTTTCCTTCACGTTTCCCGAGGTAAACATTCAATTATAATCTGTTTTACCAAAAAATGTAAAAAAATTCAACTTAAAATCAATTATGAGATTATATGATCATTTAAAGGCATAAATAAAGCTTTTGAAGGCATAAGTGACTATAAAAGAAGTTTTCTTCTCAATGAATTATTTTTGCATCACGTTTCTCGAGGTAAACATTCAATTATAATCTGTTTTAACACAAAATGTAAAAAAATTCAACTTAAAATAGCTTATAAGATTATATAATCATTTAAAAGGAGAAATAAAGCTTTTGAAGGCATAAGTGACTATAAAAAAAGTTTTCTTCTCAATGAATGGTTTTTGCTTCACGTTTCCCGAGGTAAACATTCAATTATAATCTGTTTTAACCCAAAACGTAAAAAAATTCAACTTAAAATAAGTTATAAGATTATATAATCATTTAAAGGGAGAAATAAAGCTTTTGAAGGCATAAGTGACTATAAAAGAAGTTTTCTTCTCAAAGAATGGTTTTTGCTTCACGTTTCCCGAGGCAAACATTTAATTATAATCTGTTTTAACCCAAAACGTAAAAAAAATTCAACTTAAAATCAATTATGAGATTATATGATCATTTAAAGGCATAAATAAAGCTTTTGAAGGCATAAGTGACTATAAAAGAAGTTTTCTTCTCAATGAATCGTTTTTGCATCACGTTTCTCGAGGTAAACATTCAATTATAATCTGTTTTAACCCAAAATGTAAAAAAATTCAACTTAAAATAAGTTATAAGATTATATAATCATTTAAAGGGAGAAATAAAGCTTTTGAAGGCATAAGTGACAATAAAAGAAGTTTTCTTCTCAATGAATGCTTTTTCCTTCACGTTTCCCAAGGTAAACATTCAATTATAATCTGTTTTACCTAAAAATGTAAAAAAATTAAACTTAAAATCAATTATGAGATTATATGATCATTTAAAGGCATAAATAAAGCTTTTGAAGGCATAAGTGACTATAAAAGAAGTTTTCTTCTCAATGAATGGTTTTTGCATCACGTTTCCCGAGGTAAACATTCAATTATAATCTGTTTTAACCCAAAACGTAAAAAAATTCAACTTAAAATAAGTTATAAGAATATATAATCATTTAAAGGGAGAAATAAAGCTTTTGAAGGCATAAGTGACTATAAAAGAAGTTTTCTTCTCAATGAATGCTTTTTCCTTCACGTTTCCCGAGGTAAACATTCAATTATAATCTGTTTTACCAAAAAATGTAAAAAAATTCAACTTAAAATCAATTATGAGTTTATATGATCATTTAAAGGCATAAATAAAGCTTTTGAAGGCATAAGTGACTATAAAAGAAGTTTTCTTCTCAATGAATTGTTTTTGCATCACGTTTCTCGAGGTAAACATTCAATTATAATCTGTTTTAACCCAAAATGTAAAAAAATTCAACTTAAAATAGGTTATAAGATTATATAATCATTTAAAAGGAGAAATAAAGCTTTTGAAGGCATAAGTGACTATAAAAGAAGTTTTCTTCTCAATGAATGCTTTTTCCTTCACGTTTCCCAAGGTAAACATTCAATTATAATCTGTTTTACCTAAATATGTAAAAAAATTCAACTTACAATCAATTATGAGATTATATGATCATTTAAAGGCATAAATAAAGCTTTTGAAGGCATAAGTGACTATAAAAGAAGTTTTCTTCTCAATGAATGGTTTTTGCATCACGTTTCCCGAGGTAAACATTCAATTATTATCTGTTTTAACCCAAAACGTAAAAAAATTCAACTTAAAATAAGTTATAAGATTATATAATCATTTAAAGGGAGAAATAAAGCTTTTGAAGGCATAAGTGACTATAAAAGAAGTTTTCTTCTCAATGAATGCTTTTTCCTTCACGTTTCCCGAGGTAAACATTCAATTATAATCTGTTTTACCAAAAAATGTAAAAAAATTCAACTTAAAATCAATTATGAGATTATATGATCATTTAAAGGCATAAATAAAGCTTTTGAAGGCATAAGTGACTATAAAAGAAGTTTTCTTCTCAATGAATCATTTTTGCATCACGTTTCTCGAGGTAAACATTCAATTATAATCTGTTTTAACCCAAAATGTAAAAAAATTCAACTTAAAATAGGTTATAAGATTATATAATCATTTAAAAGGAGAAATAAAGCTTTTGAAGGCATAAGTGACTATAAAAGAAGTTTTCTTCTCAATGAATGGTTTTTGCTTTACGTTTCCCGAGGTAAACATTCAATTATAATCTGTTTTAACCCAAAACGTAAAAAAATTGAACTTAAAATAAGTTATAAGATTATATAATCATTTAAAGGGAGAAATAAAGCTTTTGAAGGCATAAGTGACTATAAAAGAAGTTTTCTTCTCAATGAATGGTTTTTGCTTCACGTTTCCCGAGGTAAACATTTAATTATAATCTGTTTTAACCCAAAACATAAAAAAAATTCAACTTAAAATCAATTATGAGATTATATGATCATTTAAAGGCATAAATAAAGCTTTTGAAGGCATAAGTGACTATAAAAGAAGTTTTCTTCTCAATGAATCGTTTTTGCATCACGTTTCTCGAGGTAAACATTCAATTATAATCTGTTTTAACCCAAAATGTAAAAAAATTCAACTTAAAATAAGTTATAAGATTATATAATCATTTAAAGGGAGAAATAAAGCTTTTGAAGGCATAAGTGACTATAAAAGAAGTTTTCTTCTCAATGAATGCTTTTTCCTTCACGTTTCCCAAGGTAAACATTCAATTATAATCTGTTTTACCTAAAAATGTAAAAAAATTCAACTTAAAATCAATTATGAGATTATATGATCATTTAAAGGGAGAAATAAAGCTTTTAAAGGCATAAGTGACAATAAAAGAAGTTTTCTTCTCAATAAATGCTTTTTCCTTCACGTTTCCCAAGGTAAACATTCAATTATAATCTGTTTTACCTAAAAATGTAAAAAGATTCAACTTAAAATCAATTATGAGATTATATGATCATTTAAAGGCATAAATAAAGCTTTTGAAGGCATAAGTGACTATAAAAGAAGTTTTCTTCTCAATGAATGGTTTTTGCATCACGTTTCCCGAGGTAAACATTCAATTATAATCTGTTTTAACCCAAAACGTAAAAAAATTCAACTTAAAATAAGTTATAAGATTATACAATCATTTAAAGGGAGAAATAAAGCTTTTGAAGGCATAAGTGACTATAAAAGAAGTTTTCTTCTCAATGAATGCTTTTTCCTTCACGTTTCCCGAGGTAAACATTCAATTATAATCTGTTTTACCAAAAAATGTAAAAAAATTCAACTTAAAATCAATTATGAGATTATATGATCATTTAAAGGCATAAATAAAGCTTTTGAAGGCATAAGTGACTATAAAAGAAGTTTTCTTCTCAATGAATTATTTTTGCATCACGTTTCTCGAGGTAAACATTCAATTATAATCTGTTTTAATCCAAAATGTAAAAAAATTCAACTTAAAATAGCTTATAAGATTATATAATCATTTAAAAGGAGAAATAAAGCTTTTGAAGGCATAAGTGACTATAAAACAAGTTTTCTTCTCAATGAATGGTTTTTGCTTCACGTTTCCCGAGGTAAACATTCAATTATAATCTGTTTTAACCCAAAACGTAAAAAAATTCAACTTAAAATAAGTTATAAGATTATATAATCATTTAAAGGGAGAAATAAAGCTTTTGAAGGCATAAGTGACTATAAAAGAAGTTTTCTTCTCAATGAATGGTTTTTGCTTCACGTTTCCCGAGGTAAACATTCAATTATAATCTGTTTTAACCCAAAACGTAAAAAAAATTCAACTTAAAATCAATTATGAGATTATATGATCATTTAAAGGCATAAATAAAGCTTTTGAAGGCATAAGTGACTATAAAAGAAGTTTTCTTCTCAATGAATCGTTTTTGCATCACGTTTCTCGAGGTAAACATTCAATTATAATCTGTTTTAACCCAAAACGTAAAAAAATTCAACTTAAAATAAGTTATAAGATTATATAATCATTTAAAGGGAGAAATAAAGCTTTTGAAGGCATAAGTGACTATAAAAGAAGTTTTCTTCTCAATGAATGCTTTTTCCTTCACGTTTCCCGAGGTAAACATTCAATTATAATCTGTTTTACCAAAAAATGTAAAAAAATTCAACTTAAAATCAATTATGAGATTATATGATCATTTAAAGGCATAAATAAAGCTTTTGAAGGCATAAGTGACTATAAAAGAAGTTTTCTTCTCAATGAATCATTTTTGCATCACGTTTCTCGAGGTAAACATTCAATTATAATCTGTTTTAACCCAAAATGTAAAAAAATTCAACTTAAAATAGGTTATAAGATTATATAATCATTTAAAAGGAGAAATAAAGCTTTTGAAGGCATAAGTGACTATAAAAGAAGTTTTCTTCTCAATGAATGGTTTTTGCTTTACGTTTCCCGAGGTAAACATTCAATTATAATCTGTTTTAACCCAAAACGTAAAAAAATTGAACTTAAAATAAGTTATAAGATTATATAATCATTTAAAGGGAGAAATAAAGCTTTTGAAGGCATAAGTGACTATAAAAGAAGTTTTCTTCTCAATGAATGGTTTTTGCTTCACGTTTCCCGAGGTAAACATTTAATTATAATCTGTTTTAACCCAAAACATAAAAAAAATTCAACTTAAAATCAATTATGAGATTATATGATCATTTAAAGGCATAAATAAAGCTTTTGAAGGCATAAGTGACTATAAAAGAAGTTTTCTTCTCAATGAATCGTTTTTGCATCACGTTTCTCGAGGTAAACATTCAATTATAATCTGTTTTAACCCAAAATGTAAAAAAATTCAACTTAAAATAAGTTATAAGATTATATAATCATTTAAAGGGAGAAATAAAGCTTTTGAAGGCATAAGTGACTATAAAAGAAGTTTTCTTCTCAATGAATGCTTTTTCCTTCACGTTTCCCAAGGTAAACATTCAATTATAATCTGTTTTACCTAAAAATGTAAAAAAATTCAACTTAAAATCAATTATGAGATTATATGATCATTTAAAGGGAGAAATAAAGCTTTTAAAGGCATAAGTGACAATAAAAGAAGTTTTCTTCTCAATAAATGCTTTTTCCTTCACGTTTCCCAAGGTAAACATTCAATTATAATCTGTTTTACCTAAAAATGTAAAAAGATTCAACTTAAAATCAATTATGAGATTATATGATCATTTAAAGGCATAAATAAAGCTTTTGAAGGCATAAGTGACTATAAAAGAAGTTTTCTTCTCAATGAATGGTTTTTGCATCACGTTTCCCGAGGTAAACATTCAATTATAATCTGTTTTAACCCAAAACGTAAAAAAATTCAACTTAAAATAAGTTATAAGATTATACAATCATTTAAAGGGAGAAATAAAGCTTTTGAAGGCATAAGTGACTATAAAAGAAGTTTTCTTCTCAATGAATGCTTTTTCCTTCACGTTTCCCGAGGTAAACATTCAATTATAATCTGTTTTACCAAAAAATGTAAAAAAATTCAACTTAAAATCAATTATGAGATTATATGATCATTTAAAGGCATAAATAAAGCTTTTGAAGGCATAAGTGACTATAAAAGAAGTTTTCTTCTCAATGAATTATTTTTGCATCACGTTTCTCGAGGTAAACATTCAATTATAATCTGTTTTAATCCAAAATGTAAAAAAATTCAACTTAAAATAGCTTATAAGATTATATAATCATTTAAAAGGAGAAATAAAGCTTTTGAAGGCATAAGTGACTATAAAACAAGTTTTCTTCTCAATGAATGGTTTTTGCTTCACGTTTCCCGAGGTAAACATTCAATTATAATCTGTTTTAACCCAAAACGTAAAAAAATTCAACTTAAAATAAGTTATAAGATTATATAATCATTTAAAGGGAGAAATAAAGCTTTTGAAGGCATAAGTGACTATAAAAGAAGTTTTCTTCTCAATGAATGGTTTTTGCTTCACGTTTCCCGAGGTAAACATTCAATTATAATCTGTTTTAACCCAAAACGTAAAAAAAATTCAACTTAAAATCAATTATGAGATTATATGATCATTTAAAGGCATAAATAAAGCTTTTGAAGGCATAAGTGACTATAAAAGAAGTTTTCTTCTCAATGAATCGTTTTTGCATCACGTTTCTCGAGGTAAACATTCAATTATAATCTGTTTTAACCCAAAACGTAAAAAAATTCAACTTAAAATAAGTTATAAGATTATATAATCATTTAAAGGGAGAAATAAAGCTTTTGAAGGCATAAGTGACTATAAAAGAAGTTTTCTTCTCAATGAATCGTTTTTGCATCACGTTTCTCGAGGTAAACATTCAATTATAATCTGTTTTAACCCAAAACGTAAAAAAATTCAACTTAAAATAAGTTATAAGATTATATAATCATTTAAAGGGAGAAATAAAGCTTTTGAAGGCATAAGTGACTATAAAAGAAGTTTTCTTCTTAATGAATGGTTTTTGCTTCACGTTTCCCGAGGTAAACATTTAATTATAATCTGTTTTAACCCAAAACGTAAAAAAAATTCAACTTAAAATCAATTATGAGATTATATGATCATTTAAAGGCATAAATAAAGCTTTTGAAGGCATAAGTGACTATAAAAGAAGTTTTCTTCTCAATGAATCGTTTTTGCATCACGTTTCTCGAGGTAAACATTCAATTATAATCTGTTTTAACCCAAAACGTAAAAAAATTCAACTTAAAATAAGTTATAAGATTATATAATCATTTAAAGGGAGAAATAAAGCTTTTGAAGGCATAAGTGACTATAAAAGAAGTTTTCTTCTCAATGAATGGTTTTTGCTTCACGTTTCCCGAGGTAAACATTTAATTATAATCTGTTTTAACCCAAAACGTAAAAAAAATTCAACTTAAAATCAATTATGAGATTATATGATCATTTAAAGGCATAAATAAAGCTTTTGAAGGCATAAGTGACTATAAAAGAAGTTTTCTTCTCAATGAATCGTTTTTGCATCACGTTTCTCGAGGTAAACATTCAATTATAATCTGTTTTAACCCAAAATGTAAAAAAATTCAACTTAAAATAAGTTATAAGATTATATAATCATTTAAAGGGAGAAATAAAGCTTTTGAAGGCATAAGTGACAATAAAAGAAGTTTTCTTCTCAATGAATGCTTTTTCCTTCACGTTTCCCAAGGTAAACATTCAATTATAATCTGTTTTACCTAAAAATGTAAAAAAATTAAACTTAAAATCAATTATGAGATTATATGATCATTTAAAGGCATAAATAAAGCTTTTGAAGGCATAAGTGACTATAAAAGAAGTTTTCTTCTCAATGAATTGTTTTTGCATCACGTTTCTCGAGGTAAACATTCAATTATAATCTGTTTTAACCCAAAATGTAAAAAAATTCAACTTAAAATAGGTTATAAGATTATATAATCATTTAAAAGGAGAAATAAAGCTTTTGAAGGCATAAGTGACTATAAAAGAAGTTTTCTTCTCAATGAATGCTTTTTCCTTCACGTTTCCCAAGGTAAACATTCAATTATAATCTGTTTTACCTAAAAATGTAAAAAAATTCAACTTACAATCAATTATGAGATTATATGATCATTTAAAGGCATAAATAAAGCTTTTGAAGGCATAAGTGACTATAAAAGAAGTTTTCTTCTCAATGAATGGTTTTTGCATCACGTTTCCCGAGGTAAACATTCAATTATTATCTGTTTTAACCCAAAACGTAAAAAAATTCAACTTAAAATAAGTTATAAAATTATATAATCATTTAAAGGGAGAAATAAAGCTTTTGAAGGCATAAGTGACTATAAAAGAAGTTTTCTTCTCAATGAATGCTTTTTCCTTCACGTTTCTCGAGGTAAACATTCAATTATAATCTGTTTTACCAAAAAATGTAAAAAAATTCAACTTAAAATCAATTATGAGATTATATGATCATTTAAAGGCATAAATAAAGCTTTTGAAGGCATAAGTGACTATAAAAGAAGTTTTCTTCTCAATGAATCATTTTTGCATCACGTTTCTCGAGGTAAACATTCAATTATAATCTGTTTTAACCCAAAATGTAAAAAAATTCAACTTAAAATAGGTTATAAGATTATATAATCATTTAAAAGGAGAAATAAAGCTTTTGAAGGCATAAGTGACTATAAAAGAAGTTTTCTTCTCAATGAATGCTTTTTCCTTCACGTTTCCCGAGGTAAACATTCAATTATAATCTGTTTTACCAAAAAATGTAAAAAAATTCAACTTAAAATCAATTATGAGATTATATGATCATTTAAAGGCATAAATAAAGCTTTTGAAGGCATAAGTGACTATAAAAGAAGTTTTCTTCTCAATGAATCGTTTTTGCATCACGTTTCTCGAGGTAAACATTCAATTATAATCTGTTTTAACCCAAAATGTAAAAAAATTCAACTTAAAATAAGTTATAAGATTATATAATCATTTAAAGGGAGAAATAAAGCTTTTGAAGGCATAAGTGACTATAAAAGAAGTTTTCTTCTCAATGAATGCTTTTTCCTTCACGTTTCCCAAGGTAAACATTCAATTATAATCTGTTTTACCTAAAAATGTAAAAAAATTCAACTTAAAATCAATTATGAGATTATATGATCATTTAAATGGAGAAATAAAGCTTTTAAAGGCATAAGTGACAATAAAAGAAGTTTTCTTCTCAATGAATGCTTTTTCCTTCACGTTTCCCAAGGTAAACATTCAATTATAATCTGTTTTACCTAAAAATGTAAAAAAATTCAACTTAAAACCAATTATGAGATTATATGATCATTTAAAGGCATAAATAAAGCTTTTGAAGGCATAAGTGACTATAAAAGAAGTTTTCTTCTCAATGAATGGTTTTTGCATCACGTTTCCCGAGGTAAACATTCAATTATAATCTGTTTTAACCCAAAACGTAAAAAAATTCAACTTAAAATAAGTTATAAGATTATACAATCATTTAAAGGGAGAAATAAAGCTTTTGAAGGCATAAGTGACTATAAAAGAAGTTTTCTTCTCAATGAATGCTTTTTCCTTCACGTTTCCCGAGGTAAACATTCAATTATAATCTGTTTTACCAAAAAATGTAAAAAAATTCAACTTAAAATCAATTATGAGATTATATGATCATTTAAAGGCATAAATAAAGCTTTTGAAGGCATAAGTGACTATAAAAGAAGTTTTCTTCTCAATGAATTATTTTTGCATCACGTTTCTCGAGGTAAACATTCAATTATAATCTGTTTTAACCCAAAATGTAAAAAAATTCAACTTAAAATAGCTTATAAAATTATATAATCATTTAAAAGGAGAAATAAAGCTTTTGAAGGCATAAGTGACTATAAAACAAGTTTTCTTCTCAATGAATGGTTTTTGCTTCACGTTTCTCGAGGTAAACATTCAATTATAATCTGTTTTAACCCAAAACGTAAAAAAATTCAACTTAAAATAAGTTATAAGATTATATAATCATTTAAAGGGAGAAATAAAGCTTTTGAAGGCATAAGTGACTATAAAAGAAGTTTTCTTCTCAATGAATGGTTTTTGTTTCACGTTTCCCGAGGCGAACATTTAATTATAATCTGTTTTAACCCAAAACGTAAAAAAAATTCAACTTAAAATCAATTATGAGATTATATGATCATTTAAAGGCATAAATAAAGCTTTTGAAGGCATAAGTGACTATAAAAGAAGTTTTCTTCTCAATGAATCGTTTTTGCATCACGTTTCTCGAGGTAAACATTCAATTATAATCTGTTTTAACCCAAAATGTAAAAAAATTCAACTTAAAATAAGTTATAAGATTATATAATCACTTAAAGGGAGAAATAAAGCTTTTGAAGGCATAAGTGAAAATAAAAGAAGTTTTCTTCTCAATGAATGCTTTTTCCTTCACGTTTCCCAAGGTAAACATTCAATTATAATCTGTTTTACCTAAAAATGTAAAAAAATTAAACTTAAAATCAATTATGAGATTATATGATCATTTAAAGGCATAAATAAAGCTTTTGAAGGCATAAGTGACTATAAAAGAAGTTTTCTTCTCAATAAATGGTTTTTGCATCACGCTTCCCGAGGTAAACATTCAATTATAATCTGTTTTAACCCAAAACGTAAAAAAATTCAACTTAAAATAAGTTATAAGATTATATAATCATTTAAAGGGAGAAATAAAGCTTTTGAAGGCATAAGTGACTATAAAAGAAGTTTTCTTCTCAATGAATGCTTTTTCCTTCACGTTTCCCGAGGTAAACATTCAATTATAATCTTTTATAACCCAAAATGTAAAAAAAATTCAACTTAAAATCAATTATGAGATTATATGATCATTTAAAGGCATAAATAAAGCTTTTGAAGGCATAAGTGACTATAAAAGAAGTTTTCTTCTCAATGAATGGTTTTTGCATCACGTTTCCCGAGGTAAACATTCAATAATAATCTGTTTTAACCCAAAACGTAAAAAAATTCAACTTAAAATAAGTTATAAGAATATATAATCATTTAAAGGGAGAAATAAAGCTTTTGAAGGCATAAGTGACTATAAAAGAAGTTTTCTTCTCAATGAATGCTTTTTCCTTCACGTTTCCCGAGGTAAACAGTCAATTATAATCTGTTTTACCAAAAAATGTAAAAAAATTCAACTTAAAATCAATTATGAGATTATATGATCATTTAAAGGCATAAATAAAGCTTTTGAAGGCATAAGTGACTATAAAAGAAGTTTTCTTCTCAATGAATTGTTTTTGCATCACGTTTCTCGAGGTAAACATTCAATTATAATCTGTTTTAACCCAAAATGTAAAAAAATTCAACTTAAAATAGGTTATAAGATTATATAATCATTTAAAAGGAGAAATAAAGCTTTTGAAGGCATAAGTGACTATAAAAGAAGTTTTCTTCTCAATGAATGCTTTTTCCTTCACGTTTCCTGAGGTAAACATTCAATTATAATCTGTTTTAACCCAAAACGTAAAAAAATTCAACTTAAAATAAGTTATAAGATTATATAATCATTTAAAGGGAGAAATAAAGCTTTTGAAGGCATAAGTGACTATAAAAGAAGTTTTCTTCTCAATGAATGGTTTTTGCTTCACGTTTCCCGAGGTAAACATTTAATTATAATCTGTTTTAACCCAAAACGTAAAAAAAATTCAACTTAAAATCAATTATGAGATTATATGATCATTTAAAGGCATAAATAAAGCTTTTGAAGGCATAAGTGACTATAAAAGAAGTTTTCTTCTCAATGAATCGTTTTTGCATCACGTTTCTCGAGGTAAACATTCAATTATAATCTGTTTTAACCCAAAATGTAAAAAAATTCAACTTAAAATAAGTTATAAGATTATATAATCATTTAAAGGGAGAAATAAAGCTTTTGAAGGCATAAGTGACTATAAAAGAAGTTTTCTTCTCAATGAATGGTTTTTCCTTCACGTTTCCCAAGGTAAACATTCAATTATAATCTGTTTTACCTAAAAATGTAAAAAAAATCAACTTAAAATCAATTATGAGATTATATGATCATTTAAAGGGAGAAATAAAGCTTTTAAAGGCATAAGTGACAATAAAAGAAGTTTTCTTCTCAATGAATGCTTTTTCCTTCACGTTTCCCAAGGTAAACATTCAATTATAATCTGTTTTACCTAAAAATGTAAAAAGATTCAACTTAAAATCAATTATGAGATTATATGATCATTTAAAGGCATAAATAAAGCTTTTGAAGGCATAAGTGACTATAAAAGAAGTTTTCTTCTCAATGAATGGTTTTTGCATCACGTTTCCCGAGGTAAACATTCAATTATAATCTGTTTTAACCCAAAACGTAAAAAAATTCAACTTAAAATAAGTTATAAGATTATACAATCATTTAAAGGGAGAAATAAAGCTTTTGAAGGCATAAGTGACTATAAAAGAAGTTTTCTTCTCAATGAATGCTTTTTCCTTCACGTTTCCCGAGGTAAACATTCAATTATAATCTGTTTTACCAAAAAATGTAAAAAAATTCAACTTAAAATCAATTATGAGATTATATGATCATTTAAAGGCATAAATAAAGCTTTTGAAGGCATAAGTGACTATAAAAGAAGTTTTCTTCTCAATGAATTATTTTTGCATCACGTTTCTCGAGGTAAACATTCAATTATAATCTGTTTTAACCCAAAATGTAAAAAAATTCAACTTAAAATAGCTTATAAGATTATATAATCATTTAAAAGGAGAAATAAAGCTTTTGAAGGCGTAAGTGACTATAAAACAAGTTTTCTTCTCAATGAATGGTTTTTGCTTCACGTTTCTCGAGGTAAACATTCAATTATAATCTGTTTTAACCCAAAACGTAAAAAAATTCAACTTAAAATAAGTTATAAGATTATATAATCATTTAAAGGGAGAAATAAAGCTTTTGAAGGCATAAGTGACTATAAAAGAAGTTTTCTTCTCAATGAATGGTTTTTGCTTCACGTTTCCCGAGGCAAACATTTAATTATAATCTGTTTTAACCCAAAACGTAAAAAAAATTCAACTTAAAATCAATTATGAGATTATATGATCATTTAAAGGCATAAATAAAGCTTTTGAAGGCATAAGTGACTATAAAAGAAGTTTTCTTCTCAATGAATCGTTTTTGCATCACGTTTCTCGAGGTAAACATTCAATTATAATCTGTTTTAACCCAAAATGTAAAAAAATTCAACTTAAAATAAGTTATAAGATTATATAATCATTTAAAGGGAGAAATAAAGCTTTTGAAGGCATAAGTGACAATAAAAGAAGTTTTCTTCTCAATGAATGCTTTTTCCTTCACGTTTCCCAAGGTAAACATTCAATTATAATCTGTTTTACCTAAAAATGTAAAAAAATTAAACTTAAAATCAATTATGAGATTATATGATCATTTAAAGGCATAAATAAAGCTTTTGAAGGCATAAGTGACTATAAAAGAAGTTTTCTTCTCAATGAATGGTTTTTGCATCACGTTTCCCGAGGTAAACATTCAATTATAATCTGTTTTAACCCAAAACGTAAAAAAATTCAACTTAAAATAAGTTATAAGATTATATAATCATTTAAAGGGAGAAATAAAGCTTTTGAAGGCATAAGTGACTATAAAAGAAGTTTTCTTCTCAATGAATGCTTTTTCCTTCACGTTTCCCGAGGTAAACATTCAATTATAATCTGTTTTACCAAAAAATGTAAAAAAATTCAACTTAAAATCAATTATGAGATTATATGATCATTTAAAGGCATAAATAAAGCTTTTGAAGGCATAAGTGACTATAAAAGAAGTTTTCTTCTCAATGAATGGTTTTTGCATCACGTTTCCCGAGGTAAACTTTCAATTATAATCTGTTTTAACCCAAAACGTAAAAAAATTCAACTTAAAATAAGTTATAAGATTATATAATCATTTAAAGGGAGAAATAAAGCTTTTGAAGGCATAAGTGACTATAAAAGAAGTTTTCTTCTCAATGAATGGTTTTTCCTTCACGTTTCCCGAGGTAAACATTCAATTATAATCTTTTATAACCCAAAATGTAAAAAAAATTCAACTTAAAATCAATTATGAGATTATATGATCATTTAAAGGCATAAATAAAGCTTTTGAAGGCATAAGTGACTATAAAAGAAGTTTTCTTCTCAATGAATGGTTTTTGCTTCACGTTTCCCGAGGTAAACATTCAATTATAATCTTTTTTAACCCAAAACGTAAAAAAATTCAACTTAAAATAAGTTATAAGATTATATAATCATTTAAAGGGAGAAATAAAGCTTTTGAAGGCATAAGTGACTATAAAAGAAGTTTTCTTCTCAATGAATGGTTTTTGCTTCACGTTTCCCGAGGTAAACATTTAATTATAATCTGTTTTAACCCAAAACTTAAAAAAAATTCAACTTAAAATCAATTATGAGATTATATGATCATTTAAAGGCATAAATAAAGCTTTTGAAGGCATAAGTGACTATAAAAGAAGTTTTCTTCTCAATGAATCGTTTTTGCATCACGTTTCTCGAGGTAAACATTCAATTATAATCTGTTTTAACCCAAAATGTAAAAAAATTCAACTTAAAATAAGTTATAAGATTATATAATCATTTAAAGGGAGAAATAAAGCTTTTGAAGGCATAAGTGACTATAAAAGAAGTTTTCTTCTCAATGAATGCTTTTTCCTTCACGTTTCCCAAGGTAAACATTCAATTATAATCTGTTTTACCTAAAAATGTAAAAAAATTCAACTTAAAATCAATTATGAGATTATATGATCATTTAAAGGGAGAAATAAAGCTTTTAAAGGCATAAGTGACAATAAAAGAAGTTTTCTTCTCAATGAATGCTTTTTCCTTCACGTTTCCCAAGGTAAACATTCAATTATAATCTGTTTTACCTAAAAATGTAAAAAGATTCAACTTAAAATCAATTATGAGATTATATGATCATTTAAAGGCATAAATAAAGCTTTTGAAGGCATAAGTGACTATAAAAGAAGTTTTCTTCTCAATGAATGGTTTTTGCATCACGTTTCCCGAGGTAAACATTCAATTATAATCTGTTTTAACCCAAAACGTAAAAAAATTCAACTTAAAATAAGTTATAAGATTATACAATCATTTAAAGGGAGAAATAAAGCTTTTGAAGGCATAAGTGACTATAAAAGAAGTTTTCTTCTCAATGAATGCTTTTTCCTTCACGTTTCCCGAGGTAAACATTCAATTATAATCTGTTTTACCAAAAAATGTAAAAAAATTCAACTTAAAATCAATTATGAAATTATATGATCATTTAAAGGCATAAATAAAGCTTTTGAAGGCATAAGTGACTATAAAAGAAGTTTTCTTCTCAATGAATTATTTTTGCATCACGTTTCTCGAGGTAAACATTCAATTATAATCTGTTTTAACCCAAAATGTAAAAAAATTCAACTTAAAATAGCTTATAAGATTATATAATCATTTAAAAGGAGAAATAAAGCTTTTGAAGGCATAAGTGACTATAAAACAAGTTTTCTTCTCAATGAATGGTTTTTGCTTCACGTTTCCCGAGGTAAACATTCAATTATAATCTGTTTTAACCCAAAACGTAAAAAAATTCAACTTAAAATAAGTTATAAGATTATATAATCATTTAAAGGGAGAAATAAAGCTTTTGAAGGCATAAGTGACTATAAAAGAAGTTTTCTTCTCAATGAATGGTTTTTGCTTCACGTTTCCCGAGGCAAACATTTAATTATAATCTGTTTTAACCCAAAACGTAAAAAAAATTCAACTTAAAATCAATTATGAGATTATATGATCATTTAAAGGCATAAATAAAGCTTTTGAAGGCATAAGTGACTATAAAAGAAGTTTTCTTCTCAATGAATCGTTTTTGCATCACGTTTCTCGAGGTAAACATTCAATTATAATCTGTTTTAACCCAAAATGTAAAAAAATTCAACTTAAAATAAGTTATAAGATTATATAATCATTTAAAGGGAGAAATAAAGCTTTTGAAGGCATAAGTGACAATAAAAGAAGTTTTCTTCTCAATGAATGCTTTTTCCTTCACGTATCCCAAGGTAAACATTCAATTATAATCTGTTTTACCTAAAAATGTAAAAAAATTAAACTTAAAATCAATTATGAGATTATATGATCATTTAAAGGCATAAATAAAGCTTTTGAAGGCATAAGTGACTATAAAAGAAGTTTTCTTCTCAATGAATGGTTTTTGCATCACGTTTCCCGAGGTAAACATTCAATTATAATCTGTTTTAACCCAAAACGTAAAAAAATTCAACTTAAAATAAGTTATAAGATTATATAATCATTTAAAGGCAGAAATAAAGCTTTTGAAGGCATAAATGACTATAAAAGAAGTTTTCTTCTCAATGAATGCTTTTTCCTTCACGTTTCCCGAGGTAAACATTCAATTATAATCTGTTTTACCAAAAAATGTAAAAAAATTCAACTTAAAATCAATTATGAGATTATATGATCATTTAAAGGCATAAATAAAGCTTTTGAAGGCATAAGTGACTATAAAAGAAGTTTTCTTCTCAATGAATGGTTTTTGCATCACGTTTCTCGAGGTAAACATTCAATTATAATCTGTTTTAACCCAAAATGTAAAAAAACTCAACTTAAAATAGGTTATAAGATTATATAATCATTTAAAAGGAGAAATAAAGCTTTTGAAGGCATAAGTGACTATAAAAGAAGTTTTCTTCTCAATGAATGCTTTTTCCTTCACGTTTCCCAAGGTAAACATTCAATTATAATCTGTTTTACCTAAAAATGTAAAAAAATTCAACTTAAAATCAATTATGAGATTATATGATCATTTAAAGGCATAAATAAAGCTTTTGAAGGCATAAGTGACTATAAAAGAAGTTTTCTTCTCAATGAATGGTTTTTGCATCATGTTTCCCGAGGTAAACATTCAATTATAATCTGTTTTAACCCAAAACGTAAAAAAATTCAACTTAAAATAAGTTATAAGATTATATAATCATTTAAAGGGAGAAATAAAGCTTTTGAAGGCATAAGTGACTATAAAAGAAGTTTTCTTCTCAATGAATGGTTTTTCCATCACGTTTCCCGAGGTAAACATTCAATTATAATCTTTTATAACCCAAAATGTAAAAAAAATTCAACTTAAAATCAATTATGAGATTATATGATCATTTAAAGGCATAAATAAAGCTTTTGAAGGCATAAGTGACTATAAAAGAAGTTTTCTTCTCAATGAATGGTTTTTGCTTCACGTTTCCCGAGGTAAACATTCAATTATAATCTTTTTTAACCCAAAACGTAAAAAAATTCAACTTAAAATAAGTTATAAGATTATATAATCATTTAAAGGGAGAAATAAAGCTTTTGAAGGCATAAGTGACTATAAAAGAAGTTTTCTTCTCAATGAATGCTTTTTCCTTCACGTTTCCCAAGGTAAACATTCAATTATAATCTGTTTTACCTAAAAATGTAAAAAAATTCAACTTAAAATCAATTATGAGATTATATGATCATTTAAAGGGAGAAATAAAGCTTTTAAAGGCATAAGTGACAATAAAAGAAGTTTTCTTCTCAATGAATGCTTTTTCCTTCACGTTTCCCAAGGTAAACATTCAATTATAATCTGTTTTACCTAAAAATGTAAAAAGATTCAACTTAAAATCAATTATGAGATTATATGATCATTTAAAGGCATAAATAAAGCTTTTGAAGGCATAAGTGACTATAAAAGAAGTTTTCTTCTCAATGAATGGTTTTTGCATCACGTTTCCCGAGGTAAACATTCAATTATAATCTGTTTTAACCCAAAACGTAAAAAAATTCAACTTAAAATAAGTTATAAGATTATACAATCATTTAAAGGGAGAAATAAAGCTTTTGAAGGCATAAGTGACTATAAAAGAAGTTTTCTTCTCAATGAATGCTTTTTCCTTCACGTTTCCCGAGGTAAACATTCAATTATAATCTGTTTTACCAAAAAATGTAAAAAAATTCAACTTAAAATCAATTATGAGATTATATGATCATTTAAAGGCATAAATAAAGCTTTTGAAGGCATAAGTGACTATAAAAGAAGTTTTCTTCTCAATGAATTATTTTTGCATCACGTTTCTCGAGGTAAACATTCAATTATAATCTGTTTTAACCCAAAATGTAAAAAAATTCAACTTAAAATAGCTTATAAGATTATATAATCATTTAAAAGGAGAAATAAAGCTTTTGAAGGCATAAGTGACTATAAAACAAGTTTTCTTCTCAATGAATGGTTTTTGCTTCACGTTTCCCGAGGTAAACATTCAATTATAATCTGTTTTAACCCAAAACGTAAAAAAATTCAACTTAAAATAAGTTATAAGATTATATAATCATTTAAAGGGAGAAATAAAGCTTTTGAAGGCATAAGTGACTATAAAAGAAGTTTTCTTCTCAATGAATGGTTTTTGCTTCACGTTTCCCGAGGCAAACATTTAATTATAATCTGTTTTAACCCAAAACGTAAAAAAAATTCAACTTAAAATCAATTATGAGATTATATGATCATTTAAAGGCATAAATAAAGCTTTTGAAGGCATAAGTGACTATAAAAGAAGTTTTCTTCTCAATGAATCGTTTTTGCATCACGTTTCTCGAGGTAAACATTCAATTATAATCTGTTTTAACCCAAAATGTAAAAAAATTCAACTTAAAATAAGTTATAAGATTATATAATCATTTAAAGGGAGAAATAAAGCTTTTGAAGGCATAAGTGACAATAAAAGAAGTTTTCTTCTCAATGAATGCTTTTTCCTTCACGTTTCCCAAGGTAAACATTCAATTATAATCTGTTTTACCTAAAAATGTAAAAAAATTAAACTTAAAATCAATTATGAGATTATATGATCATTTAAAGGCATAAATAAAGCTTTTGAAGGCATAAGTGACTATAAAAGAAGTTTTCTTCTCAATGAATGGTTTTTGCATCACGTTTCCCGAGGTAAACATTCAATTATAATCTGTTTTAACCCAAAACGTAAAAAAATTCAACTTAAAATAAGTTATAAGATTATATAATCATTTAAAGGGAGAAATAAAGCTTTTGAAGGCATAAATGACTATAAAAGAAGTTTTCTTCTCAATGAATGCTTTTTCCTTCACGTTTCCCGAGGTAAACATTCAATTATAATCTGTTTTACCAAAAAATGTAAAAAAATTCAACTTAAAATCAATTATGAGATTATATGATCATTTAAAGGCATAAATAAAGCTTTTGAAGGCATAAGTGACTATAAAAGAAGTTTTCTTCTCAATGAATTGTTTTTGCATCACGTTTCTCGAGGTAAACATTCAATTATAATCTGTTTTAACCCAAAATGTAAAAAAACTCAACTTAAAATAGGTTATAAGATTATATAATCATTTAAAAGGAGAAATAAAGCTTTTGAAGGCATAAGTGACTATAAAAGAAGTTTTCTTCTCAATGAATGCTTTTTCCTTCACGTTTCTCAAGGTAAACATTCAATTATAATCTGTTTTACCTAAAAATATAAAAAAATTCAACTTAAAATCAATTATGAGATTATATGATCATTTAAAGGCATAAATAAAGCTTTTGAAGGCATAAGTGACTATAAAAGAAGTTTTCTTCTCAATGAATGGTTTTTGCATCATGTTTCCCGAGGTAAACATTCAATTATAATCTGTTTTAACCCAAAACGTAAAAAAATTCAACTTCAAATAAGTTATAAGATTATATAATCATTTAAAGGGAGAAATAAAGCTTTTGAAGGCATAAGTGACTATAAAAGAAGTTTTCTTCTCAATGAATGCTTTTTCCTTCACGTTTCCCAAGGTAAACATTCAATTATAATCTGTTTTACCTAAAAATGTAAAAAAATTCAACTTAAAATCAATTATGAGATTATATGATCATTTAAAGGCATAAATAAAGCTTTTGAAGGCATAAGTGACTATAAAAGAAGTTTTCTTCTCAATGAATGGTTTTTGCATCATGTTTCCCGAGGTAAACATTCAATTATAATCTGTTTTAACCCAAAACGTAAAAAAATTCAACTTAAAATAAGTTATAAGATTATATAATCATTTAAAGGGAGAAATAAAGCTTTTGAAGGCATAAGTGACTATAAAAGAAGTTTTCTTCTCAATGAATGGTTTTTCCATCACGTTTCCCGAGGTAAACATTCAATTATAATCTTTTATAACCCAAAATGTAAAAAAAATTCAACTTAAAATCAATTATGAGATTATATGATCATTTAAAGGCATAAATAAAGCTTTTGAAGGCATAAGTGACTATAAAAGAAGTTTTCTTCTCAATGAATGGTTTTTGCTTCACGTTTCCCGAGGTAAACATTCAATTATAATCTTTTTTAACCCAAAACGTAAAAAAATTCAACTTAAAATAAGTTATAAGATTATATAATCATTTAAAGGGAGAAATAAAGCTTTTGAAGGCATAAGTGACTATAAAAGAAGTTTTCTTCTCAATGAATGCTTTTTCCTTCACGTTTCCCAAGGTAAACATTCAATTATAATCTGTTTTACCTAAAAATGTAAAAAAATTCAACTTAAAATCAATTATGAGATTATATGATCATTTAAAGGGAGAAATAAAGCTTTTAAAGGCATAAGTGACAATAAAAGAAGTTTTCTTCTCAATGAATGCTTTTTCCTTCACGTTTCCCAAGGTAAACATTCAATTATAATCTGTTTTACCTAAAAATGTAAAAAGATTCAACTTAAAATCAATTATGAGATTATATGATCATTTAAAGGCATAAATAAAGCTTTTGAAGGCATAAGTGACTATAAAAGAAGTTTTCTTCTCAATGAATGGTTTTTGCATCACGTTTCCCGAGGTAAACATTCAATTATAATCTGTTTTAACCCAAAACGTAAAAAAATTCAACTTAAAATAAGTTATAAGATTATACAATCATTTAAAGGGAGAAATAAAGCTTTTGAAGGCATAAGTGACTATAAAAGAAGTTTTCTTCTCAATGAATGCTTTTTCCTTCACGTTTCCCGAGGTAAACATTCAATTATAATCTGTTTTACCAAAAAATGTAAAAAAATTCAACTTAAAATCAATTATGAGATTATATGATCATTTAAAGGCATAAATAAAGCTTTTGAAGGCATAAGTGACTATAAAAGAAGTTTTCTTCTCAATGAATTATTTTTGCATCACGTTTCTCGAGGTAAACATTCAATTATAATCTGTTTTAACCCAAAATGTAAAAAAATTCAACTTAAAATAGCTTATAAGATTATATAATCATTTAAAAGGAGAAATAAAGCTTTTGAAGGCATAAGTGACTATAAAACAAGTTTTCTTCTCAATGAATGGTTTTTGCTTCACGTTTCCCGAGGTAAACATTCAATTATAATCTGTTTTAACCCAAAACGTAAAAAAATTCAACTTAAAATAAGTTATAAGATTATATAATCATTTAAAGGGAGAAATAAAGCTTTTGAAGGCATAAGTGACTATAAAAGAAGTTTTCTTCTCAATGAATGGTTTTTGCTTCACGTTTCCCGAGGCAAACATTTAATTATAATCTGTTTTAACCCAAAACGTAAAAAAAATTCAACTTAAAATCAATTATGAGATTATATGATCATTTAAAGGCATAAATAAAGCTTTTGAAGGCATAAGTGACTATAAAAGAAGTTTTCTTCTCAATGAATCGTTTTTGCATCACGTTTCTCGAGGTAAACATTCAATTATAATCTGTTTTAACCCAAAATGTAAAAAAATTCAACTTAAAATAAGTTATAAGATTATATAATCATTTAAAGGGAGAAATAAAGCTTTTGAAGGCATAAGTGACAATAAAAGAAGTTTTCTTCTCAATGAATGCTTTTTCCTTCACGTTTCCCAAGGTAAACATTCAATTATAATCTGTTTTACCTAAAAATGTAAAAAAATTAAACTTAAAATCAATTATGAGATTATATGATCATTTAAAGGCATAAATAAAGCTTTTGAAGGCATAAGTGACTATAAAAGAAGTTTTCTTCTCAATGAATGGTTTTTGCATCACGTTTCCCGAGGTAAACATTCAATTATAATCTGTTTTAACCCAAAACGTAAAAAAATTCAACTTAAAATAAGTTATAAGATTATATAATCATTTAAAGGGAGAAATAAAGCTTTTGAAGGCATAAATGACTATAAAAGAAGTTTTCTTCTCAATGAATGCTTTTTCCTTCACGTTTCCCGAGGTAAACATTCAATTATAATCTGTTTTACCAAAAAATGTAAAAAAATTCAACTTAAAATCAATTATGAGATTATATGATCATTTAAAGGCATAAATAAAGCTTTTGAAGGCATAAGTGACTATAAAAGAAGTTTTCTTCTCAATGAATTGTTTTTGCATCACGTTTCTCGAGGTAAACATTCAATTATAATCTGTTTTAACCCAAAATGTAAAAAAACTCAACTTAAAATAGGTTATAAGATTATATAATCATTTAAAAGGAGAAATAAAGCTTTTGAAGGCATAAGTGACTATAAAAGAAGTTTTCTTCTCAATGAATGCTTTTTCCTTCACGTTTCCCAAGGTAAACATTCAATTATAATCTGTTTTACCTAAAAATGTAAAAAAATTCAACTTAAAATCAATTATGAGATTATATGATCATTTAAAGGCATAAATAAAGCTTTTGAAGGCATAAGTGACTATAAAAGAAGTTTTCTTCTCAATGAATGGTTTTTGCATCATGTTTCCCGAGGTAAACATTCAATTATAATCTGTTTTAACCCAAAACGTAAAAAAATTCAACTTCAAATAAGTTATAAGATTATATAATCATTTAAAGGGAGAAATAAAGCTTTTGAAGGCATAAGTGACTATAAAAGAAGTTTTCTTCTCAATGAATGGTTTTTCCATCACGTTTCCCGAGGTAAACATTCAATTATAATCTTTTATAACCCAAAATGTAAAAAAAATTCAACTTAAAATCAATTATGAGATTATATGATCATTTAAAGGCATAAATAAAGCTTTTGAAGGCATAAGTGACTATAAAAGAAGTTTTCTTCTCAATGAATGGTTTTTGCTTCACGTTTCCCGAGGTAAACATTCAATTATAATCTTTTTTAACCCAAAACGTAAAAAAATTCAACTTAAAATAAGTTATAAGATTATATAATCATTTAAAGGGAGAAATAAAGCTTTTGAAGGCATAAGTGACTATAAAAGAAGTTTTCTTCTCAATGAATGCTTTTTCCTTCACGTTTCCCAAGGTAAACATTCAATTATAATCTGTTTTACCTAAAAATGTAAAAAAATTCAACTTAAAATCAATTATGAGATTATATGATCATTTAAAGGGAGAAATAAAGCTTTTAAAGGCATAAGTGACAATAAAAGAAGTTTTCTTCTCAATGAATGCTTTTTCCTTCACGTTTCCCAAGGTAAACATTCAATTATAATCTGTTTTACCTAAAAATGTAAAAAGATTCAACTTAAAATCAATTATGAGATTATATGATCATTTAAAGGCATAAATAAAGCTTTTGAAGGCATAAGTGACTATAAAAGAAGTTTTCTTCTCAATGAATGGTTTTTGCATCACGTTTCCCGAGGTAAACATTCAATTATAATCTGTTTTAACCCAAAACGTAAAAAAATTCAACTTAAAATAAGTTATAAGATTATACAATCATTTAAAGGGAGAAATAAAGCTTTTGAAGGCATAAGTGACTATAAAAGAAGTTTTCTTCTCAATGAATGCTTTTTCCTTCACGTTTCCCGAGGTAAACATTCAATTATAATCTGTTTTACCAAAAAATGTAAAAAAATTCAACTTAAAATCAATTATGAGATTATATGATCATTTAAAGGCATAAATAAAGCTTTTGAAGGCATAAGTGACTATAAAAGAAGTTTTCTTCTCAATGAATTATTTTTGCATCACGTTTCTCGAGGTAAACATTCAATTATAATCTGTTTTAACCCAAAATGTAAAAAAATTCAACTTAAAATAGCTTATAAGATTATATAATCATTTAAAAGGAGAAATAAAGCTTTTGAAGGCATAAGTGACTATAAAACAAGTTTTCTTCTCAATGAATGGTTTTTGCTTCACGTTTCCCGAGGTAAACATTCAATTATAATCTGTTTTAACCCAAAACGTAAAAAAATTCAACTTAAAATAAGTTATAAGATTATATAATCATTTAAAGGGAGAAATAAAGCTTTTGAAGGCATAAGTGACTATAAAAGAAGTTTTCTTCTCAATGAATGGTTTTTGCTTCACGTTTCCCGAGGCAAACATTTAATTATAATCTGTTTTAACCCAAAACGTAAAAAAAATTCAACTTAAAATCAATTATGAGATTATATGATCATTTAAAGGCATAAATAAAGCTTTTGAAGGCATAAGTGACTATAAAAGAAGTTTTCTTCTCAATGAATCGTTTTTGCATCACGTTTCTCGAGGTAAACATTCAATTATAATCTGTTTTAACCCAAAATGTAAAAAAATTCAACTTAAAATAAGTTATAAGATTATATAATCATTTAAAGGGAGAAATAAAGCTTTTGAAGGCATAAGTGACAATAAAAGAAGTTTTCTTCTCAATGAATGCTTTTTCCTTCACGTTTCCCAAGGTAAACATTCAATTATAATCTGTTTTACCTAAAAATGTAAAAAAATTAAACTTAAAATCAATTATGAGATTATATGATCATTTAAAGGCATAAATAAAGCTTTTGAAGGCATAAGTGACTATAAAAGAAGTTTTCTTCTCAATGAATGGTTTTTGCATCACGTTTCCCGAGGTAAACATTCAATTATAATCTGTTTTAACCCAAAACGTAAAAAAATTCAACTTAAAATAAGTTATAAGATTATATAATCATTTAAAGGGAGAAATAAAGCTTTTGAAGGCATAAATGACTATAAAAGAAGTTTTCTTCTCAATGAATGCTTTTTCCTTCACGTTTCCCGAGGTAAACATTCAATTATAATCTGTTTTACCAAAAAATGTAAAAAAATTCAACTTAAAATCAATTATGAGATTATATGATCATTTAAAGGCATAAATAAAGCTTTTGAAGGCATAAGTGACTATAAAAGAAGTTTTCTTCTCAATGAATTGTTTTTGCATCACGTTTCTCGAGGTAAACATTCAATTATAATCTGTTTTAACCCAAAATGTAAAAAAACTCAACTTAAAATAGGTTATAAGATTATATAATCATTTAAAAGGAGAAATAAAGCTTTTGAAGGCATAAGTGACTATAAAAGAAGTTTTCTTCTCAATGAATGCTTTTTCCTTCACGTTTCCCAAGGTAAACATTCAATTATAATCTGTTTTACCTAAAAATGTAAAAAAATTCAACTTAAAATCAATTATGAGATTATATGATCATTTAAAGGCATAAATAAAGCTTTTGAAGGCATAAGTGACTATAAAAGAAGTTTTCTTCTCAATGAATGGTTTTTGCATCATGTTTCCCGAGGTAAACATTCAATTATAATCTGTTTTAACCCAAAACGTAAAAAAATTCAACTTCAAATAAGTTATAAGATTATATAATCATTTAAAGGGAGAAATAAAGCTTTTGAAGGCATAAGTGACTATAAAAGAAGTTTTCTTCTCAATGAATGGTTTTTCCATCACGTTTCCCGAGGTAAACATTCAATTATAATCTTTTATAACCCAAAATGTAAAAAAAATTCAACTTAAAATCAATTATGAGATTATATGATCATTTAAAGGCATAAATAAAGCTTTTGAAGGCATAAGTGACTATAAAAGAAGTTTTCTTCTCAATGAATGGTTTTTGCTTCACGTTTCCCGAGGTAAACATTCAATTATAATCTTTTTTAACCCAAAACGTAAAAAAATTCAACTTAAAATAAGTTATAAGATTATATAATCATTTAAAGGGAGAAATAAAGCTTTTGAAGGCATAAGTGACTATAAAAGAAGTTTTCTTCTCAATGAATGCTTTTTCCTTCACGTTTCCCAAGGTAAACATTCAATTATAATCTGTTTTACCTAAAAATGTAAAAAAATTCAACTTAAAATCAATTATGAGATTATATGATCATTTAAAGGGAGAAATAAAGCTTTTAAAGGCATAAGTGACAATAAAAGAAGTTTTCTTCTCAATGAATGCTTTTTCCTTCACGTTTCCCAAGGTAAACATTCAATTATAATCTGTTTTACCTAAAAATGTAAAAAGATTCAACTTAAAATCAATTATGAGATTATATGATCATTTAAAGGCATAAATAAAGCTTTTGAAGGCATAAGTGACTATAAAAGAAGTTTTCTTCTCAATGAATGGTTTTTGCATCACGTTTCCCGAGGTAAACATTCAATTATAATCTGTTTTAACCCAAAACGTAAAAAAATTCAACTTAAAATAAGTTATAAGATTATACAATCATTTAAAGGGAGAAATAAAGCTTTTGAAGGCATAAGTGACTATAAAAGAAGTTTTCTTCTCAATGAATGCTTTTTCCTTCACGTTTCCCGAGGTAAACATTCAATTATAATCTGTTTTACCAAAAAATGTAAAAAAATTCAACTTAAAATCAATTATGAGATTATATGATCATTTAAAGGCATAAATAAAGCTTTTGAAGGCATAAGTGACTATAAAAGAAGTTTTCTTCTCAATGAATTATTTTTGCATCACGTTTCTCGAGGTAAACATTCAATTATAATCTGTTTTAACCCAAAATGTAAAAAAATTCAACTTAAAATAGCTTATAAGATTATATAATCATTTAAAAGGAGAAATAAAGCTTTTGAAGGCATAAGTGACTATAAAACAAGTTTTCTTCTCAATGAATGGTTTTTGCTTCACGTTTCCCGAGGTAAACATTCAATTATAATCTGTTTTAACCCAAAACGTAAAAAAATTCAACTTAAAATAAGTTATAAGATTATATAATCATTTAAAGGGAGAAATAAAGCTTTTGAAGGCATAAGTGACTATAAAAGAAGTTTTCTTCTCAATGAATGGTTTTTGCTTCACGTTTCCCGAGGCAAACATTTAATTATAATCTGTTTTAACCCAAAACGTAAAAAAAATTCAACTTAAAATCAATTATGAGATTATATGATCATTTAAAGGCATAAATAAAGCTTTTGAAGGCATAAGTGACTATAAAAGAAGTTTTCTTCTCAATGAATCGTTTTTGCATCACGTTTCTCGAGGTAAACATTCAATTATAATCTGTTTTAACCCAAAATGTAAAAAAATTCAACTTAAAATAAGTTATAAGATTATATAATCATTTAAAGGGAGAAATAAAGCTTTTGAAGGCATAAGTGACAATAAAAGAAGTTTTCTTCTCAATGAATGCTTTTTCCTTCACGTTTCCCAAGGTAAACATTCAATTATAATCTGTTTTACCTAAAAATGTAAAAAAATTAAACTTAAAATCAATTATGAGATTATATGATCATTTAAAGGCATAAATAAAGCTTTTGAAGGCATAAGTGACTATAAAAGAAGTTTTCTTCTCAATGAATGGTTTTTGCATCACGTTTCCCGAGGTAAACATTCAATTATAATCTGTTTTAACCCAAAACGTAAAAAAATTCAACTTAAAATAAGTTATAAGATTATATAATCATTTAAAGGGAGAAATAAAGCTTTTGAAGGCATAAATGACTATAAAAGAAGTTTTCTTCTCAATGAATGCTTTTTCCTTCACGTTTCCCGAGGTAAACATTCAATTATAATCTGTTTTACCAAAAAATGTAAAAAAATTCAACTTAAAATCAATTATGAGATTATATGATCATTTAAAGGCATAAATAAAGCTTTTGAAGGCATAAGTGACTATAAAAGAAGTTTTCTTCTCAATGAATTGTTTTTGCATCACGTTTCTCGAGGTAAACATTCAATTATAATCTGTTTTAACCCAAAATGTAAAAAAACTCAACTTAAAATAGGTTATAAGATTATATAATCATTTAAAAGGAGAAATAAAGCTTTTGAAGGCATAAGTGACTATAAAAGAAGTTTTCTTCTCAATGAATGCTTTTTCCTTCACGTTTCCCAAGGTAAACATTCAATTATAATCTGTTTTACCTAAAAATGTAAAAAAATTCAACTTAAAATCAATTATGAGATTATATGATCATTTAAAGGCATAAATAAAGCTTTTGAAGGCATAAGTGACTATAAAAGAAGTTTTCTTCTCAATGAATGGTTTTTGCATCATGTTTCCCGAGGTAAACATTCAATTATAATCTGTTTTAACCCAAAACGTAAAAAAATTCAACTTCAAATAAGTTATAAGATTATATAATCATTTAAAGGGAGAAATAAAGCTTTTGAAGGCATAAGTGACTATAAAAGAAGTTTTCTTCTCAATGAATGGTTTTTCCATCACGTTTCCCGAGGTAAACATTCAATTATAATCTTTTATAACCCAAAATGTAAAAAAAATTCAACTTAAAATCAATTATGAGATTATATGATCATTTAAAGGCATAAATAAAGCTTTTGAAGGCATAAGTGACTATAAAAGAAGTTTTCTTCTCAATGAATGGTTTTTGCTTCACGTTTCCCGAGGTAAACATTCAATTATAATCTTTTTTAACCCAAAACGTAAAAATATTCAACTTAAAATAAGTTATAAGATTATATAATCATTTAAAGGGAGAAATAAAGCTTTTGAAGGCATAAGTGACTATAAAAGAAGTTTTCTTCTCAATGAATGCTTTTTCCTTCACGTTTCCCAAGGTAAACATTCAATTATAATCTGTTTTACCTAAAAATGTAAAAAAATTCAACTTAAAATCAATTATGAGATTATATGATCATTTAAAGGGAGAAATAAAGCTTTTAAAGGCATAAGTGACAATAAAAGAAGTTTTCTTCTCAATGAATGCTTTTTCCTTCACGTTTCCCAAGGTAAACATTCAATTATAATCTGTTTTACCTAAAAATGTAAAAAGATTCAACTTAAAATCAATTATGAGATTATATGATCATTTAAAGGCATAAATAAAGCTTTTGAAGGCATAAGTGACTATAAAAGAAGTTTTCTTCTCAATGAATGGTTTTTGTATCACGTTTCCCGAGGTAAACATTCAATTATAATCTGTTTTAACCCAAAACGTAAAAAAATTCAACTTAAAATAAGTTATAAGATTATACAATCATTTAAAGGGAGAAATAAAGCTTTTGAAGGCATAAGTGACTATAAAAGAAGTTTTCTTCTCAATGAATGCTTTTTCCTTCACGTTTCCCGAGGTAAACATTCAATTATAATCTGTTTTACCAAAAAATGTAAAAAAATTCAACTTAAAATCAATTATGAGATTATATGATCATTTAAAGGCATAAATAAAGCTTTTGAAGGCATAAGTGACTATAAAAGAAGTTTTCTTCTCAATGAATTATTTTTGCATCACGTTTCTCGAGGTAAACATTCAATTATAATCTGTTTTAACCCAAAATGTAAAAAAATTCAACTTAAAATAGCTTATAAGATTATATAATCATTTAAAAGGAGAAATAAAGCTTTTGAAGGCATAAGTGACTATAAAACAAGTTTTCTTCTCAATGAATGGTTTTTGCTTCACGTTTCCCGAGGTAAACATTCAATTATAATCTGTTTTAACCCAAAACGTAAAAAAATTCAACTTAAAATAAGTTATAAGATTATATAATCATTTAAAGGGAGAAATAAAGCTTTTGAAGGCATAAGTGACTATAAAAGAAGTTTTCTTCTCAATGAATGGTTTTTGCTTCACGTTTCCCGAGGCAAATATTTAATTATAATCTGTTTTAACCCAAAACGTAAAAAAAATTCAACTTAAAATCAATTATGAGATTATATGATCATTTAAAGGCATAAATAAAGCTTTTGAAGGCATAAGTGACTATAAAAGAAGTTTTCTTCTCAATGAATCGTTTTTGCATCACGTTTCTCGAGGTAAACATTCAATTATAATCTGTTTTAACCCAAAATGTAAAAAAATTCAACTTAAAATAAGTTATAAGATTATATAATCATTTAAAGGGAGAAATAAAGCTTTTGAAGGCATAAGTGACAATAAAAGAAGTTTTCTTCTCAATGAATGCTTTTTCCTTCACGTTTCCCAAGGTAAACATTCAATTATAATCTGTTTTACCTAAAAATGTAAAAAAATTAAACTTAAAATCAATTATGAGATTATATGATCATTTAAAGGCATAAATAAAGCTTTTGAAGGCATAAGTGACTATAAAAGAAGTTTTCTTCTCAATGAATGGTTTTTGCATCACGTTTCCCGAGGTAAACATTCAATTATAATCTGTTTTAACCCAAAACGTAAAAAAATTCAACTTAAAATAAGTTATAAGATTATATAATCATTTAAAGGGAGAAATAAAGCTTTTGAAGGCATAAATGACTATAAAAGAAGTTTTCTTCTCAATGAATGCTTTTTCCTTCACGTTTCCCGAGGTAAACATTCAATTATAATCTGTTTTACCAAAAAATGTAAAAAAATTCAACTTAAAATCAATTATGAGATTATATGATCATTTAAAGGCATAAATAAAGCTTTTGAAGGCATAAGTGACTATAAAAGAAGTTTTCTTCTCAATGAATTGTTTTTGCATCACGTTTCTCGAGGTAAACATTCAATTATAATCTGTTTTAACCCAAAACGTAAAAAAATTCAACTTAAAATAAGTTATAAGATTATACAATCATTTAAAGGGAGAAATAAAGCTTTTGAAGGCATAAGTGACTATAAAACAAGTTTTCTTCTCAATGAATGGTTTTTGCTTCACGTTTCCCGAGGTAAACATTCAATTATAATCTGTTTTAACCCAAAACGTAAAAAAATTCAACTTAAAATAAGTTATAAGATTATACAATCATTTAAAGGGAGAAATAAAGCTTTTGAAGGCATAAGTGACTATAAAAGAAGTTTTCTTCTCAATGAATGCTTTTTCCTTCACGTTTCCCGAGGTAAACATTCAATTATAATCTGTTTTACCAAAAAATGTAAAAAAATTCAACTTAAAATCAATTATGAAATTATATGATCATTTAAAGGCATAAATAAAGCTTTTGAAGGCATAAGTGACTATAAAAGAAGTTTTCTTCTCAATGAATTATTTTTGCATCACGTTTCTCGAGGTAAACATTCAATTATAATCTGTTTTAACCCAAAATGTAAAAAAATTCAACTTAAAATAGCTTATAAGATTATATAATCATTTAAAAGGAGAAATAAAGCTTTTGAAGGCATAAGTGACTATAAAACAAGTTTTCTTCTCAATGAATGGTTTTTGCATCACGTTTCCCGAGGTAAACATTCAATTATAATCTGTTTTAACCCAAAACGTAAAAAAATTCAACTTAAAATAAGTTATAAGATTATATAATCATTTAAAGGGAGAAATAAAGCTTTTGAAGGCATAAATGACTATAAAAGAAGTTTTCTTCTCAATGAATGCTTTTTCCTTCACGTTTCCCGAGGTAAACATTCAATTATAATCTGTTTTACCAAAAAATGTAAAAAAATTCAACTTAAAATCAATTATGAGATTATATGATCATTTAAAGGCATAAATAAAGCTTTTGAAGGCATAAGTGACTATAAAAGAAGTTTTCTTCTCAATGAATTGTTTTTGCATCACGTTTCTCGAGGTAAACATTCAATTATAATCTGTTTTAACCCAAAACGTAAAAAAATTCAACTTAAAATAAGTTATAAGATTATACAATCATTTAAAGGGAGAAATAAAGCTTTTGAAGGCATAAGTGACTATAAAACAAGTTTTCTTCTCAATGAATGGTTTTTGCTTCACGTTTCCCGAGGTAAACATTCAATTATAATCTGTTTTAACCCAAAACGTAAAAAAATTCAACTTAAAATAAGTTATAAGATTATACAATCATTTAAAGGGAGAAATAAAGCTTTTGAAGGCATAAGTGACTATAAAAGAAGTTTTCTTCTCAATGAATGCTTTTTCCTTCACGTTTCCCGAGGTAAACATTCAATTATAATCTGTTTTACCAAAAAATGTAAAAAAATTCAACTTAAAATCAATTATGAAATTATATGATCATTTAAAGGCATAAATAAAGCTTTTGAAGGCATAAGTGACTATAAAAGAAGTTTTCTTCTCAATGAATTATTTTTGCATCACGTTTCTCGAGGTAAACATTCAATTATAATCTGTTTTAACCCAAAATGTAAAAAAATTCAACTTAAAATAGCTTATAAGATTATATAATCATTTAAAAGGAGAAATAAAGCTTTTGAAGGCATAAGTGACTATAAAACAAGTTTTCTTCTCAATGAATGGTTTTTGCTTCACGTTTCCCGAGGTAAACATTCAATTATAATCTGTTTTAACCCAAAACGTAAAAAAATTCAACTTAAAATAAGTTATAAGATTATACAATCATTTAAAGGGAGAAATAAAGCTTTTGAAGGCATAAGTGACTATAAAACAAGTTTTCTTCTCAATGAATGGTTTTTGCTTCACGTTTCCCGAGGTAAACATTCAATTATAATCTGTTTTAACCCAAAACGTAAAAAAATTCAACTTAAAATAAGTTATAAGATTATACAATCATTTAAAGGGAGAAATAAAGCTTTTGAAGGCATAAGTGACTATAAAAGAAGTTTTCTTCTCAATGAATGCTTTTTCCTTCACGTTTCCCGAGGTAAACATTCAATTATAATCTGTTTTACCAAAAAATGTAAAAAAATTCAACTTAAAATCAATTATGAAATTATATGATCATTTAAAGGCATAAATAAAGCTTTTGAAGGCATAAGTGACTATAAAAGAAGTTTTCTTCTCAATGAATTATTTTTGCATCACGTTTCTCGAGGTAAACATTCAATTATAATCTGTTTTAACCCAAAATGTAAAAAAATTCAACTTAAAATAGCTTATAAGATTATATAATCATTTAAAAGGAGAAATAAAGCTTTTGAAGGCATAAGTGACTATAAAACAAGTTTTCTTCTCAATGAATGGTTTTTGCTTCACGTTTCCCGAGGTAAACATTCAATTATAATCTGTTTTAACCCAAAACGTAAAAAAATTCAACTTAAAATAAGTTATAAGATTATATAATCATTTAAAGGGAGAAATAAAGCTTTTGAAGGCATAAGTGACTATAAAAGAAGTTTTCTTCTCAATGAATGGTTTTTGCTTCACGTTTCCCGAGGCAAACATTTAATTATAATCTGTTTTAACCCAAAACGTAAAAAAAATTCAACTTAAAATCAATTATGAGATTATATGATCATTTAAAGGCATAAATAAAGCTTTTGAAGGCATAAGTGACTATAAAAGAAGTTTTCTTCTCAATGAATCGTTTTTGCATCACGTTTCTCGAGGTAAACATTCAATTATAATCTGTTTTAACCCAAAATGTAAAAAAATTCAACTTAAAATAAGTTATAAGATTATATAATCATTTAAAGGGAGAAATAAAGCTTTTGAAGGCATAAGTGACAATAAAAGAAGTTTTCTTCTCAATGAATGCTTTTTCCTTCACGTATCCCAAGGTAAACATTCAATTATAATCTGTTTTACCTAAAAATGTAAAAAAATTAAACTTAAAATCAATTATGAGATTATATGATCATTTAAAGGCATAAATAAAGCTTTTGAAGGCATAAGTGACTATAAAAGAAGTTTTCTTCTCAATGAATGGTTTTTGCATCACATTTCCCGAGGTAAACATTCAATTATAATCTTTTTTAACCCAAAACGTAAAAAAATTCAACTTAAAATAAGTTATAAGATTATATAATCATTTAAAGGGAGAAATAAAGCTTTTGAAGGCATAAGTGACTATAAAAGAAGTTTTCTTCTCAATGAATGGTTTTTGCTTCACGTTTCCCGAGGCAAACATTTAATTATAATCTGTTTTAACCCAAAACGTAAAAAAAATTCAACTTAAAATCAATTATGAGATTATATGATCATTTAAAGGCATAAATAAAGCTTTTGAAGGCATAAGTGACTATAAAAGAAGTTTTCTTCTCAATGAATTGTTTTTGCATCACGTTTCTCAAGGTAAACATTCAATTATAATCTGTTTTAACCCAAAACGTAAAAAAATTCAACTTAAAATAAGTTATAAGATTATACAATCATTTAAAGGGAGAAATAAAGCTTTTGAAGGCATAAGTGACTATAAAACAAGTTTTCTTCTCAATGAATGGTTTTTGCTTCACGTTTCCCGAGGTAAACATTCAATTATAATCTGTTTTAACCCAAAACGTAAAAAAATTCAACTTAAAATAAGTTATAAGATTATACAATCATTTAAAGGGAGAAATAAAGCTTTTGAAGGCATAAGTGACTGTAAAAGAAGTTTTCTTCTCAATGAATGCTTTTTGCTTCACGTTTCCCGAGGTAAACATTCAATTATAATCTGTTTTACCAAAAAATGTAAAAAAATTCAACTTAAAATCAATTATGAAATTATATGATCATTTAAAGGCATAAATAAAGCTTTTGAAGGCATAAGTGACTATAAAAGAAGTTTTCTTCTCAATGAATTATTTTTGCATCACGTTTCTCGAGGTAAACATTCAATTATAATCTGTTTTAACCCAAAATGTAAAAAAATTCAACTTAAAATAGCTTATAAGATTATATAATCATTTAAAAGGAGAAATAAAGCTTTTGAAGGCATAAGTGACTATAAAACAAGTTTTCTTCTCAATGAATGGTTTTTGCTTCACGTTTCCCGAGGTAAACATTCAATTATAATCTGTTTTAACCCAAAACGTAAAAAAATTCAACTTAAAATAAGTTATAAGATTATATAATCATTTAAAGGGAGAAATAAAGCTTTTGAAGGCATAAGTGACTATAAAAGAAGTTTTCTTCTCAATGAATGGTTTTTGCTTCACGTTTCCCGAGGCAAACATTTAATTATAATCTGTTTTAACCCAAAACGTAAAAACAATTCAACTTAAAATCAATTATGAGATTATATGATCATTTAAAGGCATAAATAAAGCTTTTGAAGGCATAAGTGACTATAAAAGAAGTTTTCTTCTCAATGAATCGTTTTTGCATCACGTTTCTCGAGGTAAACATTCAATTATAATCTGTTTTAACCCAAAATGTAAAAAAATTCAACTTAAAATAAGTTATAAGATTATATAATCATTTAAAGGGAGAAATAAAGCTTTTGAAGGCATAAGTGACAATAAAAGAAGTTTTCTTCTCAATGAATGCTTTTTCCTTCACGTTTCCCAAGGTAAACATTCAATTATAATCTGTTTTACCTAAAAATGTAAAAAAATTAAACTTAAAATCAATTATGAGATTATATGATCATTTAAAGGCATAAATAAAGCTTTTGAAGGCATAAGTGACTATAAAAGAAGTTTTCTTCTCAATGAATGGTTTTTGCATCACGTTTCCCGAGGTAAACATTCAATTATAATCTGTTTTAACCCAAAACGTAAAAAAATTCAACTTAAAATAAGTTATAAGATTATATAATCATTTAAAGGGAGAAATAAAGCTTTTGAAGGCATAAATGACTATAAAAGAAGTTTTCTTCTCAATGAATGCTTTTTCCTTCACGTTTCCCGAGGTAAACATTCAATTATAATCTGTTTTACCAAAAAATGTAAAAAAATTCAACTTAAAATCAATTATGAGATTATATGATCATTTAAAGGCATAAATAAAGCTTTTGAAGGCATAAGTGACTATAAAAGAAGTTTTCTTCTCAATGAATTGTTTTTGCATCACGTTTCTCGAGGTAAACATTCAATTATAATCTGTTTTAACCCAAAAGGTAAAAAAATTCAACTTAAAATAAGTTATAAGATTATACAATCATTTAAAGGGAGAAATAAAGCTTTTGAAGGCATAAGTGACTATAAAACAAGTTTTCTTCTCAATGAATGGTTTTTGCTTCACGTTTCCCGAGGTAAACATTCAATTATAATCTGTTTTAACCCAAAACGTAAAAAAATTCAACTTAAAATAAGTTATAAGATTATACAATCATTTAAAGGGAGAAATAAAGCTTTTGAAGGCATAAGTGACTATAAAAGAAGTTTTCTTCTCAATGAATGCTTTTTCCTTCACGTTTCCCGAGGTAAACATTCAATTATAATCTGTTTTACCAAAAAATGTAAAAAAATTCAACTTAAAATCAATTATGAAATTATATGATCATTTAAAGGCATAAATAAAGCTTTTGAAGGCATAAGTGACTATAAAAGAAGTTTTCTTCTCAATGAATTATTTTTGCATCACGTTTCTCGAGGTAAACATTCAATTATAATCTGTTTTAACCCAAAATGTAAAAAAATTCAACTTAAAATAGCTTATAAGATTATATAATCATTTAAAAGGAGAAATAAAGCTTTTGAAGGCATAAGTGACTATAAAACAAGTTTTCTTCTCAATGAATGGTTTTTGCTTCACGTTTCCCGAGGTAAACATTCAATTATAATCTGTTTTAACCCAAAATGTAAAAAAATTCAACTTAAAATAAGTTATAAGATTATATAATCATTTAAAGGGAGAAATAAAGCTTTTGAAGGCATAAGTGACAATAAAAGAAGTTTTCTTCTCAATGAATGCTTTTTCCTTCATGTTTCCCAAGGTAAACATTCAATTATAATCTGTTTTACCTAAAAATGTAAAAAAATTAAACTTAAAATCAATTATGAGATTATATGATCATTTAAAGGCATAAATAAAGCTTTTGAAGGCATAAGTGACTATAAAAGAAGTTTTCTTCTCAATGAATGGTTTTTGCATCACGTTTCCCGAGGTAAACATTCAATTATAATCTGTTTTAACCCAAAACGTAAAAAAATTCAACTTAAAATAAGTTATAAGATTATATAATCATTTAAAGGGAGAAATAAAGCTTTTGAAGGCATAAATGACTATAAAAGAAGTTTTCTTCTCAATGAATGCTTTTTCCTTCACGTTTCCCGAGGTAAACATTCAATTATAATCTGTTTTACCAAAAAATGTAAAAAAATTCAACTTAAAATCAATTATGAGATTATATGATCATTTAAAGGCATAAATAAAGCTTTTGAAGGCATAAGTGACTATAAAAGAAGTTTTCTTCTCAATGAATTATTTTTGCATCACGTTTTTCGAGGTAAACATTCAATTATAATCTGTTTTAACCCAAAACGTAAAAAAATTCAACTTAAAATAAGTTATAAGATTATACAATCATTTAAAGGGAGAAATAAAGCTTTTGAAGGCATAAGTGACTATAAAACAAGTTTTCTTCTCAATGAATGGTTTTTGCTTCACGTTTCCCGAGGTAAACATTCAATTATAATCTGTTTTAACCCAAAACGTAAAAAAATTCAACTTAAAATAAGTTATAAGATTATACAATCATTTAAAGGGAGAAATAAAGCTTTTGAAGGCATAAGTGACTATAAAAGAAGTTTTCTTCTCAATGAATGCTTTTTCCTTCACGTTTCTCGAGGTAAACATTCAATTATAATCTGTTTTACCAAAAAATGTAAAAAAATTCAACTTAAAATCAATTATGAAATTATATGATCATTTAAAGGCATAAATAAAGCTTTTGAAGGCATAAGTGACTATAAAAGAAGTTTTCTTCTCAATGAATTATTTTTGCATCACGTTTCTCGAGGTAAACATTCAATTATAATCTGTTTTAACCCAAAATGTAAAAAAATTCAACTTAAAATAGCTTATAAGATTATATAATCATTTAAAAGGAGAAATAAAGCTTTTGAAGGCATAAGTGACTATAAAACAAGTTTTCTTCTCAATGAATGGTTTTTGCTTCACGTTTCCCGAGGTAAACATTCAATTATAATCTGTTTTAACCCAAAACGTAAAAAAATTCAACTTAAAATAAGTTATAAGATTATACAATCATTTAAAGGGAGAAATAAAGCTTTTGAAGGCATAAGTGACTATAAAACAAGTTTTCTTCTCAATGAATGGTTTTTGCTTCACGTTTCCCGAGGTAAACATTCAATTATAATCTGTTTTAACCCAAAACGTAAAAAAATTCAACTTAAAATAAGTTATAAGATTATACAATCGTTTAAAGGGAGAAATAAAGCTTTTGAAGGCATAAGTGACTATAAAAGAAGTTTTCTTCTCAATGAATGCTTTTTCCTTCACGTTTCCCGAGGTAAACATTCAATTATAATCTGTTTTACCAAAAAATGTAAAAAAATTCAACTTAAAATCAATTATGAAATTATATGATCATTTAAAGGCATAAATAAAGCTTTTGAAGGCATAAGTGACTATAAAAGAAGTTTTCTTCTCAATGAATTATTTTTGCATCACGTTTCTCGAGGTAAACATTCAATTATAATCTGTTTTAACCCAAAATGTAAAAAAATTCAACTTAAAATAGCTTATAAGATTATATAATCATTTAAAAGGAGAAATAAAGCTTTTGAAGGCATAAGTGACTATAAAACAAGTTTTCTTCTCAATGAATGGTTTTTGCTTCACGTTTCCCGAGGTAAACATTCAATTATAATCTGTTTTAACCCAAAACGTAAAAAAATTCAACTTAAAATAAGTTATAAGATTATACAATCATTTAAAGGGAGAAATAAAGCTTTTGAAGGCATAAGTGACTATAAAACAAGTTTTCTTCTCAATGAATGGTTTTTGCTTCACGTTTCCCGAGGTAAACATTCAATTATAATCTGTTTTAACCCAAAACGTAAAAAAATTCAACTTAAAATAAGTTATAAGATTATACAATCATTTAAAGGGAGAAATAAAGCTTTTGAAGGCATAAGTGACTATAAAAGAAGTTTTCTTCTCAATGAATGCTTTTTCCTTCACGTTTCCCGAGGTAAACATTCAATTATAATCTGTTTTACCAAAAAATGTAAAAAAATTCAACTTAAAATCAATTATGAAATTATATGATCATTTAAAGGCATAAATAAAGCTTTTGAAGGCATAAGTGACTATAAAAGAAGTTTTCTTCTCAATGAATTATTTTTGCATCACGTTTCTCGAGGTAAACATTCAATTATAATCTGTTTTAACCCAAAATGTAAAAAAATTCAACTTAAAATAGCTTATAAGATTATATAATCATTTAAAAGGAGAAATAAAGCTTTTGAAGGCATAAGTGACTATAAAACAAGTTTTCTTCTCAATGAATGGTTTTTGCTTCACGTTTCCCGAGGTAAACATTCAATTATAATCTGTTTTAACCCAAAACGTAAAAAAATTCAACTTAAAATAAGTTATAAGATTATATAATCATTTAAAGGGAGAAATAAAGCTTTTGAAGGCATAAGTGACTATAAAAGAAGTTTTCTTCTCAATGAATGGTTTTTGCTTCACGTTTCCCGAGGCAAACATTTAATTATAATCTGTTTTAACCCAAAACGTAAAAAAAATTCAACTTAAAATCAATTATGAGATTATATGATCATTTAAAGGCATAAATAAAGCTTTTGAAGGCATAAGTGACTATAAAAGAAGTTTTCTTCTCAATGAATCGTTTTTGCATCACGTTTCTCGAGGTAAACATTCAATTATAATCTGTTTTAACCCAAAATGTAAAAAAATTCAACTTAAAATAAGTTATAAGATTATATAATCATTTAAAGGGAGAAATAAAGCTTTTGAAGGCATAAGTGACAATAAAAGAAGTTTTCTTCTCAATGAATGCTTTTTCCTTCACGTATCCCAAGGTAAACATTCAATTATAATCTGTTTTACCTAAAAATGTAAAAAAATTAAACTTAAAATCAATTATGAGATTATATGATCATTTAAAGGCATAAATAAAGCTTTTGAAGGCATAAGTGACTATAAAAGAAGTTTTCTTCTCAATGAATGGTTTTTGCATCACATTTCCCGAGGTAAACATTCAATTATAATCTTTTTTAACCCAAAACGTAAAAAAATTCAACTTAAAATAAGTTATAAGATTATATAATCATTTAAAGGGAGAAATAAAGCTTTTGAAGGCATAAGTGACTATAAAAGAAGTTTTCTTCTCAATGAATGGTTTTTGCTTCACGTTTCCCGAGGTAAACATTTAATTATAATCTGTTTTAACCCAAAACGTAAAAAAAATTCAACTTAAAATCAATTATGAGATTATATGATCATTTAAAGGCATAAATAAAGCTTTTGAAGGCATAAGTGACTATAAAAGAAGTTTTCTTCTCAATGAATTGTTTTTGCATCACGTTTCTCAAGGTAAACATTCAATTATAATCTGTTTTAACCCAAAACGTAAAAAAATTCAACTTAAAATAAGTTATAAGATTATACAATCATTTAAAGGGAGAAATAAAGCTTTTGAAGGCATAAGTGACTATAAAACAAGTTTTCTTCTCAATGAATGGTTTTTGCTTCACGTTTCCCGAGGTAAACATTCAATTATAATCTGTTTTAACCCAAAACGTAAAAAAATTCAACTTAAAATAAGTTATAAGATTATACAATCATTTAAAGGGAGAAATAAAGCTTTTGAAGGCATAAGTGACTGTAAAAGAAGTTTTCTTCTCAATGAATGCTTTTTCCTTCACGTTTCCCGAGGTAAACATTCAATTATAATCTGTTTTACCAAAAAATGTAAAAAAATTCAACTTAAAATCAATTATGAAATTATATGATCATTTAAAGGCATAAATAAAGCTTTTGAAGGCATAAGTGACTATAAAAGAAGTTTTCTTCTCAATGAATTATTTTTGCATCACGTTTCTCGAGGTAAACATTCAATTATAATCTGTTTTAACCCAAAATGTAAAAAAATTCAACTTAAAATAGCTTATAAGATTATATAATCATTTAAAAGGAGAAATAAAGCTTTTGAAGGCATAAGTGACTATAAAACAAGTTTTCTTCTCAATGAATGGTTTTTGCTTCACGTTTCCCGAGGTAAACATTCAATTATAATCTGTTTTAACCCAAAACGTAAAAAAATTCAACTTAAAATAAGTTATAAGATTATATAATCATTTAAAGGGAGAAATAAAGCTTTTGAAGGCATAAGTGACTATAAAAGAAGTTTTCTTCTCAATGAATGGTTTTTGCTTCACGTTTCCCGAGGCAAACATTTAATTATAATCTGTTTTAACCCAAAACGTAAAAAAAATTCAACTTAAAATCAATTATGAGATTATATGATCATTTAAAGGCATAAATAAAGCTTTTGAAGGCATAAGTGACTATAAAAGAAGTTTTCTTCTCAATGAATCGTTTTTGCATCACGTTTCTCGAGGTAAACATTCAATTATAATCTGTTTTAACCCAAAATGTAAAAAAATTCAACTTAAAATAAGTTATAAGATTATATAATCATTTAAAGGGAGAAATAAAGCTTTTGAAGGCATAAGTGACAATAAAAGAAGTTTTCTTCTCAATGAATGCTTTTTCCTTCACGTATCCCAAGGTAAACATTCAATTATAATCTGTTTTACCTAAAAATGTAAAAAAATTAAACTTAAAATCAATTATGAGATTATATGATCATTTAAAGGCATAAATAAAGCTTTTGAAGGCATAAGTGACTATAAAAGAAGTTTTCTTCTCAATGAATGGTTTTTGCATCACGTTTCCCGAGGTAAACATTCAATTATAATCTGTTTTAACCCAAAACGTAAAAAAATTCAACTTAAAATAAGTTATAAGATTATATAATCATTTAAAGGGAGAAATAAAGCTTTTGAAGGCATAAATGACTATAAAAGAAGTTTTCTTCTCAATGAATGCTTTTTCCTTCACGTTTCCCGAGGTAAACATTCAATTATAATCTGTTTTACCAAAAAATGTAAAAAAATTCAACTTAAAATCAATTATGAGATTATATGATCATTTAAAGGCATAAATAAAGCTTTTGAAGGCATAAGTGACTATAAAAGAAGTTTTCTTCTCAATGAATTGTTTTTGCATCACGTTTCTCGAGGTAAACATTCAATTATAATCTGTTTTAACCCAAAATGTAAAAAAATTCAACTTAAAATAGGTTATAAGATTATATAATCATTTAAAAGGAGAAATAAAGCTTTTGAAGGCATAAGTGACTATAAAAGAAGTTTTCTTCTCAATGAATGCTTTTTCCTTCACGTTTCCCAAGGTAAACATTCAATTATAATCTGTTTTACCTAAAAATGTAAAAAAATTCAACTTAAAATCAATTATGAGATTATATGATCATTTAAAGGCATAAATAAAGCTTTTGAAGGCATAAGTGACTATAAAAGAAGTTTTCTTCTCAATGAATGGTTTTTGCATCATGTTTCCCGAGGTAAACATTCAATTATAATCTGTTTTAACCCAAAACGTAAAAAAATTCAACTTAAAATAAGTTATAAGATTATATAATCATTTAAAGGGAGAAATAAAGCTTTTGAAGGCATAAGTGACTATAAAAGAAGTTTTCTTCTCAATGAATGGTTTTTCCATCACGTTTCCCGAGGTAAACATTCAATTATAATCTTTTATAACCCAAAATGTAAAAAAAATTCAACTTAAAATCAATTATGAGATTATATGATCATTTAAAGGCATAAATAAAGCTTTTGAAGGCATAAGTGACTATAAAAGAAGTTTTCTTCTCAATGAATGGTTTTTGCTTCACGTTTCCCGAGGTAAACATTCAATTATAATCTTTTTTAACCCAAAACGTAAAAAAATTCAACTTAAAATAAGTTATAAGATTATATAATCATTTAAAGGGAGAAATAAAGCTTTTGAAGGCATAAGTGACTATAAAAGAAGTTTTCTTCTCAATGAATGCTTTTTCCTTCACGTTTCCCAAGGTAAACATTCAATTATAATCTGTTTTACCTAAAAATGTAAAAAAATTCAACTTAAAATCAATTATGAGATTATATGATCATTTAAAGGGAGAAATAAAGCTTTTAAAGGCATAAGTGACAATAAAAGAAGTTTTCTTCTCAATGAATGCTTTTTCCTTCACGTTTCCCAAGGTAAACATTCAATTATAATCTGTTTTACCTAAAAATGTAAAAAGATTCAACTTAAAATCAATTATGAGATTATATGATCATTTAAAGGCATAAATAAAGCTTTTGAAGGCATAAGTGACTATAAAAGAAGTTTTCTTCTCAATGAATGGTTTTTGCATCACGTTTCCCGAGGTAAACATTCAATTATAATCTGTTTTAACCCAAAACGTAAAAAAATTCAACTTAAAATAAGTTATAAGATTATACAATCATTTAAAGGGAGAAATAAAGCTTTTGAAGGCATAAGTGACTATAAAAGAAGTTTTCTTCTCAATGAATGCTTTTTCCTTCACGTTTCCCGAGGTAAACATTCAATTATAATCTGTTTTACCAAAAAATGTAAAAAAATTCAACTTAAAATCAATTATGAGATTATATGATCATTTAAAGGCATAAATAAAGCTTTTGAAGGCATAAGTGACTATAAAAGAAGTTTTCTTCTCAATGAATTATTTTTGCATCACGTTTCTCGAGGTAAACATTCAATTATAATCTGTTTTAACCCAAAATGTAAAAAAATTCAACTTAAAATAGCTTATAAGATTATATAATCATTTAAAAGGAGAAATAAAGCTTTTGAAGGCATAAGTGACTATAAAACAAGTTTTCTTCTCAATGAATGGTTTTTGCTTCACGTTTCCCGAGGTAAACATTCAATTATAATCTGCTTTAACCCAAAACGTAAAAAAATTCAACTTAAAATAAGTTATAAGATTATATAATCATTTAAAGAGAGAAATAAAGCTTTTGAAGGCATAAGTGACTATAAAAGAAGTTTTCTTCTCAATGAATGGTTTTTGCTTCACGTTTCCCGAGGCAAACATTTAATTATAATCTGTTTTAACCCAAAACGTAAAAAAAATTCAACTTAAAATCAATTATGAGATTATATGATCATTTAAAGGCATAAATAAAGCTTTTGAAGGCATAAGTGACTATAAAAGAAGTTTTCTTCTCAATGAATCGTTTTTGCATCACGTTTCTCGAGGTAAACATTCAATTATAATCTGTTTTAACCCAAAATGTAAAAAAATTCAACTTAAAATAAGTTATAAGATTATATAATCATTTAAAGGGAGAAATAAACCTTTTGAAGGCATAAGTGACAATAAAAGAAGTTTTCTTCTCAATGAATGCTTTTTCCTTCACGTTTCCCAAGGTAAACATTCAATTATAATATGTTTTACCTAAAAATGTAAAAAAATTAAACTTAAAATCAATTATGAGATTATATGATCATTTAAAGGCATAAATAAAGCTTTTGAAGGCATAAGTGACTATAAAAGAAGTTTTCTTCTCAATGAATGGTTTTTGCATCACGTTTCCCGAGGTAAACATTCAATTATAATCTTTTTTAACCCAAAACGTAAAAAAATTCAACTTAAAATAAGTTATAAGATTATATAATCATTTAAAGGGAGAAATAAAGCTTTTGAAGGCATAAGTGACTATAAAAGAAGTTTTCTTCTCAATGAATGCTTTTTCCTTCACGTTTCCCGAGGTAAACATTCAATTATAATCTGTTTTACCAAAAAATGTAAAAAAATTCAACTTAAAATCAATTATGAGATTATATGATCATTTAAAGGCATAAATAAAGCTTTTGAAGGCATAAGTGACTATAAAAGAAGTTTTCTTCTCAATGAATTGTTTTTGCATCACGTTTCTCGAGGTAAACATTCAATTATAATCTGTTTTAACCCAAAATGTAAAAAAACCCAACTTAAAATAGGTTATAAGATTATATAATCATTTAAAAGGAGAAATAAAGCTTTTGAAGGCATAAGTGACTATAAAAGAAGTTTTCTTCTCAATGAATGCTTTTTCCTTCACGTTTCCCAAGGTAAACATTCAATTATAATCTGTTTTACCTAAAAATGTAAAAAAATTCAACTTAAAATCAATTATGAGATTATATGATCATTTAAAGGCATAAATAAAGCTTTTGAAGGCATAAGTGACTATAAAAGAAGTTTTCTTCTCAATGAATGGTTTTTGCATCATGTTTCCCGAGGTAAACATTCAATTATAATCTGTTTTAACCCAAAACGTAAAAAAATTCAACTTAAAATAAGTTATAAGATTATATAATCATTTAAAGGGAGAAATAAAGCTTTTGAAGGCATAAGTGACTATAAAAGAAGTTTTCTTCTCAATGAATGGTTTTTCCATCACGTTTCCCGAGGTAAACATTCAATTATAATCTTTTATAACCCAAAATGTAAAAAAAATTCAACTTAAAATCAATTATGAGATTATATGATCATTTAAAGGCATAAATAAAGCTTTTGAAGGCATAAGTGACTATAAAAGAAGTTTTCTTCTCAATGAATGGTTTTTGCTTCACGTTTCCCGAGGTAAACATTCAATTATAATCTTTTTTAACCCAAAACGTAAAAAAATTCAACTTAAAATAAGTTATAAGATTATATAATCATTTAAAGGGAGAAATAAAGCTTTTGAAGGCATAAGTGACTATAAAAGAAGTTTTCTTCTCAATGAATGCTTTTTCCTTCACGTTTCCCAAGGTAAACATTCAATTATAATCTGTTTTACCAAAAAATGTAAAAATATTCAACTTAAAATCAATTATGAGATTATATGATCATTTAAAGGCATAAATAAAGCTTTTGAAGGCATAAGTGACTATAAAAGAAGTTTTCTTCTCAATGAATCGTTTTTGCATCACGTTTCTCGAGGTAAACATTCAATTATAATCTGTTTTAACCCAAAATGTAAAAAAATTCAACTTAAAATAGGTTATAAGATTATATAATCATTTAAAAGGAGAAATAAAGCTTTTGAAGGCATAAGTGACTATAAAAGAAGTTTTCTTCTCAATGAATGCTTTTTCCTTCACGTTTCCCAAGGTAAACATTCAATTATAATCTGTTTTACCTAAAAATGTAAAAAAATTCAACTTAAAATCAATTATGAGATTATATGATCATTTAAAGGCATAAATAAAGCTTTTGAAGGCATAAGTGACTATAAAAGAAGTTTTCTTCTCAATGAATGGTTTTTGCATCATGTTTCCCGAGGTAAACATTCAATTATAATCTGTTTTAACCCAAAACGTAAAAAAATTCAACTTAAAATAAGTTATAAGATTATATAATCATTTAAAGGGAGAAATAAAGCTTTTGAAGGCATAAGTGACTATAAAAGAAGTTTTCTTCTCAATGAATGGTTTTTCCTTCACGTTTCCCGAGGTAAACATTCAATTATAATCTTTTATAACCCAAAATGTAAAAAAAATTCAACTTAAAATCAATTATGAGATTATATGATCATTTAAAGGCATAAATAAAGCTTTTGAAGGCATAAGTGACTATAAAAGAAGTTTTCTTCTCAATGAATGGTTTTTGCTTCACGTTTCCCGAGGTAAACATTCAATTATAATCTTTTTTAACCCAAAACGTAAAAAAATTCAACTTAAAATAAGTTATAAGATTATATAATCATTTAAAGGGAGAAATAAAGCTTTTGAAGGCATAAGTGACTATAAAAGAAGTTTTCTTCTCAATGAAAGCTTTTTCCTTCACGTTTCCCAAGGTAAACATTCAATTATAATCTGTTTTACCAAAAAATGTAAAAATATTCAACTTAAAATCAATTATGAGATTATATGATCATTTAAAGGCATAAATAAAGCTTTTGAAGGCATAAGTGACTATAAAAGAAGTTTTCTTCTCAATGAATCGTTTTTGCATCACGTTTCTTGAGGTAAACATTCAATTATAATCTGTTTTAACCCAAAATGTAAAAAAATTCAACTTAAAATAAGTTATAAGATTATATAATCATTTAAAGGGAGAAATAAAGCTTTTGAAGGCATAAGTGACTATAAAAGAAGTTTTCTTCTCAATGAATGCTTTTTCCTTCACGTTTCCCAAGGTAAACATTCAATTATAATCTGTTTTACCTAAAAATGTAAAAAAATTCAACTTAAAATCAATTATGAGATTATATGATCATTTAAAGGGAGAAATAAAGCTTTTAAAGGCATAAGTGACAATAAAAGAAGTTTTCTTCTCAATGAATGCTTTTTCCTTCACGTTTCCCAAGGTAAACATTCAATTATAATCTGTTTTACCTAAAAATGTAAAAAAATTCAACTTAAAATCAATTATGAGATTATATGATCATTTAAAGGCATAAATAAAGCTTTTGAAGGCATAAGTGACTATAAAAGAAGTTTTCTTCTCAATGAATGGTTTTTGCATCACGTTTCCCGAGGTAAACATTCAATTATAATCTGTTTTAACCCAAAATGTAAAAAAACTCAACTTAAAATAGGTTATAAGATTATATAATCATTTAAAAGGAGAAATAAAGCTTTTGAAGGCATAAGTGACTATAAAAGAAGTTTTCTTCTCAATGAATGCTTTTTCCTTCACGTTTCCCAAGGTAAACATTCAATTATAATCTGTTTTACCTAAAAATGTAAAAAAATTCAACTTAAAATCAATTATGAGATTATATGATCATTTAAAGGCATAAATAAAGCTTTTGAAGGCATAAGTGACTATAAAAGAAGTTTTCTTCTCAATGAATGGTTTTTGCATCATGTTTCCCGAGGTAAACATTCAATTATAATCTGTTTTAACCCAAAACGTAAAAAAATTCAACTTAAAATAAGTTATAAGATTATATAATCATTTAAAGGGAGAAATAAAGCTTTTGAAGGCATAAGTGACTATAAAAGAAGTTTTCTTCTCAATGAATGGTTTTTCCATCACGTTTCCCGAGGTAAACATTCAATTATAATCTTTTATAACCCAAAATGTAAAAAAAATTCAACTTAAAATCAATTATGAGATTATATGATCATTTAAAGGCATAAATAAAGCTTTTGAAGGCATAAGTGACTATAAAAGAAGTTTTCTTCTCAATGAATGGTTTTTGCTTCACGTTTCCCGAGGTAAACATTCAATTATAATCTTTTTTAACCCAAAACGTAAAAAAATTCAACTTAAAATAAGTTATAAGATTATATAATCATTTAAAGGGAGAAATAAAGCTTTTGAAGGCATAAGTGACTATAAAAGAAGTTTTCTTCTCAATGAATGCTTTTTCCTTCACGTTTCCCAAGGTAAACATTCAATTATAATCTGTTTTACCAAAAAATGTAAAAATATTCAACTTAAAATCAATTATGAGATTATATGATCATTTAAAGGCATAAATAAAGCTTTTGAAGGCATAAGTGACTATAAAAGAAGTTTTCTTCTCAATGAATCGTTTTGCATCACGTTTCTCGAGGTAAACATTCAATTATAATCTGTTTTAACCCAAAATGTAAAAAAATTCAACTTAAAATAGGTTATAAGATTATATAATCATTTAAAAGGAGAAATAAAGCTTTTGAAGGCATAAGTGACTATAAAAGAAGTTTTCTTCTCAATGAATGCTTTTTCCTTCACGTTTCCCAAGGTAAACATTCAATTATAATCTGTTTTACCTAAAAATGTAAAAAAATTCAACTTAAAATCAATTATGAGATTATATGATCATTTAAAGGCATAAATAAAGCTTTTGAAGGCATAAGTGACTATAAAAGAAGTTTTCTTCTCAATGAATGGTTTTTGCATCACGTTTCCCGAGGTAAACATTCAATTATAATCTGTTTTAACCCAAAACGTAAAAAAATTCAACTTAAAATAAGTTATAAGATTATATAATCATTTAAAGGGAGAAATAAAGCTTTTGAAGGCATAAGTGACTATAAAAGAAGTTTTCTTCTCAATGAATGGTTTTTCCTTCACGTTTCCCGAGGTAAACATTCAATTATAATCTTTTATAACCCAAAATGTAAAAAAAATTCAACTTAAAATCAATTATGAGATTATATGATCATTTAAAGGCATAAATAAAGCTTTTGAAGGCATAAGTGACTATAAAAGAAGTTTTCTTCTCAATGAATGGTTTTTGCTTCACGTTTCCCGAGGTAAACATTCAATTATAATCTTTTTTAACCCAAAACGTAAAAAATTCAACTTAAAATAAGTTATAAGATTATATAATCATTTAAAGGGAGAAATAAAGCTTTTGAAGGCATAAGTGACTATAAAAGAAGTTTTCTTCTCAATGAATGCTTTTTCCTTCACGTTTCCCAAGGTAAACATTCAATTATAATCTGTTTTACCAAAAAATGTAAAAATATTCAACTTAAAATCAATTATGAGATTATATGATCATTTAAAGGCATAAATAAAGCTTTTGAAGGCATAAGTGACTATAAAAGAAGTTTTCTTCTCAATGAATCGTTTTTGCATCACGTTTCTCGAGGTAAACATTCAATTATAATCTGTTTTAACCCAAAATGTAAAAAAATTCAACTTAAAATAAGTTATAAGATTATATAATCATTTAAAGGGAGAAATAAAGCTTTTGAAGGCATAAGTGACTATAAAAGAAGTTTTCTTCTCAATGAATGCTTTTTCCTTCACGTTTCCCAAGGTAAACATTCAATTATAATCTGTTTTACCTAAAAATGTAAAAAAATTCAACTTAAAATCAATTATGAGATTATATGATCATTTAAAGGCATAAATAAAGCTTTTAAAGGCATAAGTGACAATAAAAGAAGTTTTCTTCTCAATGAATGCTTTTTCCTTCACGTTTCCCAAGGTAAACATTCAATTATAATCTGTTTTACCTAAAAATGTAAAAAAATTCAACTTAAAATCAATTATGAGATTATATGATCATTTAAAGGCATAAATAAAGCTTTTGAAGGCATAAGTGACTATAAAAGAAGTTTTCTTCTCAATGAATGGTTTTTGCATCACGTTTCTCGAGGTAAACATTCAATTATAATCTGTTTTAACCCAAAATGTAAAAAAACTCAACTTAAAATAGGTTATAAGATTATATAATCATTTAAAAGGAGAAATAAAGCTTTTGAAGGCATAAGTGACTATAAAAGAAGTTTTCTTCTCAATGAATGCTTTTTCCTTCACGTTTCCCAAGGTAAACATTCAACTATAATCTGTTTTACCTAAAAATGTAAAAAAATTCAACTTAAAATCAATTATGAGATTATATGATCATTTAAAGGCATAAATAAAGCTTTTGAAGGCATAAGTGACTATAAAAGAAGTTTTCTTCTCAATGAATGGTTTTTGCATCATGTTTCCCGAGGTAAACATTCAATTATAATCTGTTTTAACCCAAAACGTAAAAAAATTCAACTTAAAATAAGTTATAAGATTATATAATCATTTAAAGGGAGAAATAAAGCTTTTGAAGGCATAAGTGACTATAAAAGAAGTTTTCTTCTCAATGAATGGTTTTTCCATCACGTTTCCCGAGGTAAACATTCAATTATAATCTTTTATAACCCAAAATGTAAAAAAAATTCAACTTAAAATCAATTATGAGATTATATGATCATTTAAAGGCATAAATAAAGCTTTTGAAGGCATAAGTGACTATAAAAGAAGTTTTCTTCTCAATGAATGGTTTTTGCTTCACGTTTCCCGAGGTAAACATTCAATTATAATCTTTTTTAACCCAAAACGTAAAAAAATTCAACTTAAAATAAGTTATAAGATTATATAATCATTTAAAGGGAGAAATAAAGCTTTTGAAGGCATAAGTGACTATAAAAGAAGTTTTCTTCTCAATGAATGCTTTTTCCTTCACGTTTCCCAAGGTAAACATTCAATTATAATCTGTTTTACCAAAAAATGTAAAAATATTCAACTTAAAATCAATTATGAGATTATATGATCATTTAAAGGCATAAATAAAGCTTTTGAAGGCATAAGTGACTATAAAAGAAGTTTTCTTCTCAATGAATCGTTTTGCATCACGTTTCTCGAGGTAAACATTCAATTATAATCTGTTTTAACCCAAAATGTAAAAAAATTCAACTTAAAATAGGTTATAAGATTATATAATCATTTAAAAGGAGAAATAAAGCTTTTGAAGGCATAAGTGACTATAAAAGAAGTTTTCTTCTCAATGAATGCTTTTTCCTTCACGTTTCCCAAGGTAAACATTCAATTATAATCTGTTTTACCTAAAAATGTAAAAAAATTCAACTTAAAATCAATTATGAGATTATATGATCATTTAAAGGCATAAATAAAGCTTTTGAAGGCATAAGTGACTATAAAAGAAGTTTTCTTCTCAATGAATGGTTTTTGCATCACGTTTCCCGAGGTAAACATTCAATTATAATCTGTTTTAACCCAAAACGTAAAAAAATTCAACTTAAAATAAGTTATAAGATTATATAATCATTTAAAGGGAGAAATAAAGCTTTTGAAGGCATAAGTGACTATAAAAGAAGTTTTCTTCTCAATGAATGGTTTTTCCTTCACGTTTCCCGAGGTAAACATTCAATTATAATCTTTTATAACCCAAAATGTAAAAAAAATTCAACTTAAAATCAATTATGAGATTATATGATCATTTAAAGGCATAAATAAAGCTTTTGAAGGCATAAGTGACTATAAAAGAAGTTTTCTTCTCAATGAATGGTTTTTGCTTCACGTTTCCCGAGGTAAACATTCAATTATAATCTTTTTTAACCCAAAACGTAAAAAAATTCAACTTAAAATAAGTTATAAGATTATATAATCATTTAAAGGGAGAAATAAAGCTTTTGAAGGCATAAGTGACTATAAAAGAAGTTTTCTTCTCAATGAATGCTTTTTCCTTCACGTTTCCCAAGGTAAACATTCAATTATAATCTGTTTTACCAAAAAATGTAAAAATATTCAACTTAAAATCAATTATGAGATTATATGATCATTTAAAGGCATAAATAAAGCTTTTGAAGGCATAAGTGACTATAAAAGAAGTTTTCTTCTCAATGAATCGTTTTTGCATCACGTTTCTCGAGGTAAACATTCAATTATAATCTGTTTTAACCCAAAATGTAAAAAAATTCAACTTAAAATAAGTTATAAGATTATATAATCATTTAAAGGGAGAAATAAAGCTTTTGAAGGCATAAGTGACTATAAAAGAAGTTTTCTTCTCAATGAATGCTTTTTCCTTCACGTTTCCCAAGGTAAACATTCAATTATAATCTGTTTTACCTAAAAATGTAAAAAAATTCAACTTAAAATCAATTATGAGATTATATGATCATTTAAAGGCATAAATAAAGCTTTTAAAGGCATAAGTGACAATAAAAGAAGTTTTCTTCTCAATGAATGCTTTTTCCTTCACGTTTCCCAAGGTAAACATTCAATTATAATCTGTTTTACCTAAAAATGTAAAAAAATTCAACTTAAAATCAATTATGAGATTATATGATCATTTAAAGGCATAAATAAAGCTTTTGAAGGCATAAGTGACTATAAAAGAAGTTTTCTTCTCAATGAATGGTTTTTGCATCACGTTTCCCGAGGTAAACATTCAATTATAATCTGTTTTAACCCAAAACGTAAAAAAATTCAACTTAAAATAAGTTATAAGATTATATAATCATTTAAAGGGAGAAATAAAGCTTTTGAAGGCATAAGTGACTATAAAAGAAGTTTTCTTCTCAATGAATGGTTTTTCCTTCACGTTTCCCAAGGTAAACATTCAATTATAATCTTTTATAACCCAAAATGTAAAAAAAATTCAACTTAAAATCAATTATGAGATTATATGATCATTTAAAGGCATAAATAAAGCTTTTGAAGGCATAAGTGACTATAAAAGAAGTTTTCTTCTCAATGAATGGTTTTTGCTTCACGTTTCCCGAGGTAAACATTCAATTATAATCTTTTTTAACCCAAAACGTAAAAAAATTCAACTTAAAATAAGTTATAAGATTATATAATCATTTAAAGGGAGAAATAAAGCTTTTGAAGGCATAAGTGACTATAAAAGAAGTTTTCTTCTCAATGAATGCTTTTTCCTTCACGTTTCCCAAGGTAAACATTCAATTATAATCTGTTTTACCAAAAAATGTAAAAATATTCAACTTAAAATCAATTATGAGATTATATGATCATTTAAAGGCATAAATAAAGCTTTTGAAGGCATAAGTGACTATAAAAGAAGTTTTCTTCTCAATGAATCGTTTTTGCATCACGTTTCTCGAGGTAAACATTCAATTATAATCTGTTTTAACCCAAAATGTAAAAAAATTCAACTTAAAATAGGTTATAAGATTATATAATCATTTAAAAGGAGAAATAAAGCTTTTGAAGGCATAAGTGACTATAAAAGAAGTTTTCTTCTCAATGAATGCTTTTTCCTTCACGTTTCCCAAGGTAAACATTCAATTATAATCTGTTTTACCTAAAAATGTAAAAAAATTCAACTTAAAATCAATTATGAGATTATATGATCATTTAAAGGGAGAAATAAAGCTTTTAAAGGCATAAGTGACAATAAAAGAAGTTTTCTTCTCAATGAATGCTTTTTCCTTCACGTTTCCCAAGGTAAACATTCAATTATAATCTGTTTTACCTAAAAATGTAAAAAGATTCAACTTAAAATCAATTATGAGATTATATGATCATTTAAAGGCATAAATAAAGCTTTTGAAGGCATAAGTGACTATAAAAGAAGTTTTCTTCTCAATGAATGGTTTTTGCATCACGTTTCCCGAGGTAAACATTCAATTATAATCTGTTTTAACCCAAAACGTAAAAAAATTCAACTTAAAATAAGTTATAAGATTATACAATCATTTAAAGGGAGAAATAAAGCTTTTGAAGGCATAAGTGACTATAAAAGAAGTTTTCTTCTCAATGAATGCTTTTTCCTTCACGTTTCCCGAGGTAAACATTCAATTATAATCTGTTTTACCAAAAAATGTAAAAAAAATTCAACTTAAAATCAATTATGAGATTATATGATCATTTAAAGGCATAAATAAAGCTTTTGAAGGCATAAGTGACTATAAAAGAAGTTTTCTTCTCAATGAATTATTTTTGCATCACGTTTCTCGAGGTAAACATTCAATTATAATCTGTTTTAACCCAAAATGTAAAAAAATTCAACTTAAAATAGCTTATAAGATTATATAATCATTTAAAAGGAGAAATAAAGCTTTTGAAGGCATAAGTGACTATAAAACAAGTTTTCTTCTCAATGAATGGTTTTTGCTTCACGTTTCCCGAGGTAAACATTCAATTATAATCTGTTTTAACCCAAAACGTAAAAAAATTCAACTTAAAATAAGTTATAAGATTATATAATCATTTAAAGGGAGAAATAAAGCTTTTGAAGGCATAAGTGACTATAAAAGAAGTTTTCTTCTCAATGAATGGTTTTTGCTTCACGTTTCCCGAGGCAAACATTTAATTATAATCTGTTTTAACCCAAAACGTAAAAAAAATTCAACTTAAAATCAATTATGAGATTATATGATCATTTAAAGGCATAAATAAAGCTTTTGAAGGCATAAGTGACTATAAAAGAAGTTTTCTTCTCAATGAATCGTTTTTGCATCACGTTTCTCGAGGTAAACATTCAATTATAATCTGTTTTAACCCAAAATGTAAAAAAATTCAACTTAAAATAAGTTATAAGATTATATAATCATTTAAAGGGAGAAATAAAGCTTTTGAAGGGATAAGTGACAATAAAAGAAGTTTTCTTCTCAATGAATGCTTTTTCCTTCACGTTTCCCAAGGTAAACATTCAATTATAATCTGTTTTACCTAAAAATGTAAAAAAATTAAACTTAAAATCAATTATGAGATTATATGATCATTTAAAGGCATAAATAAAGCTTTTGAAGGCATAAGTGACTATAAAAGAAGTTTTCTTCTCAATGAATGGTTTTTGCATCACGTTTCCCGAGGTAAACATTCAATTATAATCTGTTTTAACCCAAAACGTAAAAAAATTCAACTTAAAATAAGTTATAAGATTATATAATCATTTAAAGGGAGAAATAAAGCTTTTGAAGGCATAAATGACTATAAAAGAAGTTTTCTTCTCAATGAATGCTTTTTCCTTCACGTTTCCCGAGGTAAACATTCAATTATAATCTGTTTTACCAAAAAATGTAAAAAAATTCAACTTAAAATCAATTATGAGATTATATGATCATTTAAAGGCATAAATAAAGCTTTTGAAGGCATAAGTGACTATAAAAGAAGTTTTCTTCTCAATGAATTGTTTTTGCATCACGTTTCTCGAGGTAAACATTCAATTATAATCTGTTTTAACCCAAAATGTAAAAAAACTCAACTTAAAATAGGTTATAAGTTTATATAATCATTTAAAAGGAGAAATAAAGCTTTTGAAGGCATAAGTGACTATAAAAGAAGTTTTCTTCTCAATGAATGCTTTTTCCTTCACGTTTCCCAAGGTAAACATTCAATTATAATCTGTTTTACCTAAAAATGTAAAAAAATTCAACTTAAAATCAATTATGAGATTATATGATCATTTAAAGGCATAAATAAAGCTTTTGAAGGCATAAGTGACTATAAAAGAAGTTTTCTTCTCAATGAATGGTTTTTGCATCATGTTTCCCGAGGTAAACATTCAATTATAATCTGTTTTAACCCAAAACGTAAAAAAATTCAACTTAAAATAAGTTATAAGATTATATAATCATTTAAAGGGAGAAATAAAGCTTTTGAAGGCATAAGTGACTATAAAAGAAGTTTTCTTCTCAATGAATGGTTTTTCCATCACGTTTCCCGAGGTAAACATTCAATTATAATCTTTTATAACCCAAAATGTAAAAAAAATTCAACTTAAAATCAATTATGAGATTATATGATCATTTAAAGGCATAAATAAAGCTTTTGAAGGCATAAGTGACTATAAAAGAAGTTTTCTTCTCAATGAATGGTTTTTGCTTCACGTTTCCCGAGGTAAACATTCAATTATAATCTTTTTTAACCCAAAACGTAAAAAAATTCAACTTAAAATAAGTTATAAGATTATATAATCATTTAAAGGGAGAAATAAAGCTTTTGAAGGCATAAGTGACTATAAAAGAAGTTTTCTTCTCAATGAATGCTTTTTCCTTCACGTTTCCCAAGGTAAACATTCAATTATAATCTGTTTTACCTAAAAATGTAAAAAAATTCAACTTAAAATCAATTATGAGATTATATGATCATTTAAAGGGAGAAATAAAGCTTTTAAAGGCATAAGTGACAATAAAAGAAGTTTTCTTCTCAATGAATGCTTTTTCCTTCACGTTTCCCAAGGTAAACATTCAATTATAATCTGTTTTACCTAAAAATGTAAAAAGATTCAACTTAAAATCAATTATGAGATTATATGATCATTTAAAGGCATAAATAAAGCTTTTGAAGGCATAAGTGACTATAAAAGAAGTTTTCTTCTCAATGAATGGTTTTTGCATCACGTTTCCCGAGGTAAACATTCAATTATAATCTGTTTTAACCCAAAACGTAAAAAAATTCAACTTAAAATAAGTTATAAGATTATACAATCATTTAAAGGGAGAAATAAAGCTTTTGAAGGCATAAGTGACTATAAAAGAAGTTTTCTTCTCAATGAATGCTTTTTCCTTCACGTTTCCCGAGGTAAACATTCAATTATAATCTGTTTTACCAAAAAATGTAAAAAAATTCAACTTAAAATCAATTATGAGATTATATGATCATTTAAAGGCATAAATAAAGCTTTTGAAGGCATAAGTGACTATAAAAGAAGTTTTCTTCTCAATGAATTATTTTTGCATCACGTTTCTCGAGGTAAACATTCAATTATAATCTGTTTTAACCCAAAATGTAAAAAAATTCAACTTAAAATAGCTTATAAGATTATATAATCATTTAAAAGGAGAAATAAAGCTTTTGAAGGCATAAGTGACTATAAAACAAGTTTTCTTCTCAATGAATGGTTTTTGCTTCACGTTTCCCGAGGTAAACATTCAATTATAATCTGTTTTAACCCAAAACGTAAAAAAATTCAACTTAAAATAAGTTATAAGATTATATAATCATTTAAAGAGAGAAATAAAGCTTTTGAAGGCATAAGTGACTATAAAAGAAGTTTTCTTCTCAATGAATGGTTTTTGCTTCACGTTTCCCGAGGCAAACATTTAATTATAATCTGTTTTAACCCAAAACGTAAAAAAAATTCAACTTAAAATCAATTATGAGATTATATGATCATTTAAAGGCATAAATAAAGCTTTTGAAGGCATAAGTGACTATAAAAGAAGTTTTCTTCTCAATGAATCGTTTTTGCATCACGTTTCTCGAGGTAAACATTCAATTATAATCTGTTTTAACCCAAAATGTAAAAAAATTCAACTTAAAATAAGTTATAAGATTATATAATCATTTAAAGGGAGAAATAAACCTTTTGAAGGCATAAGTGACAATAAAAGAAGTTTTCTTCTCAATGAATGCTTTTTCCTTCACGTTTCCCAAGGTAAACATTCAATTATAATCTGTTTTACCTAAAAATGTAAAAAAATTAAACTTAAAATCAATTATGAGATTATATGATCATTTAAAGGCATAAATAAAGCTTTTGAAGGCATAAGTGACTATAAAAGAAGTTTTCTTCTCAATGAATGGTTTTTGCATCACGTTTCCCGAGGTAAACATTCAATTATAATCTTTTTTAACCCAAAACGTAAAAAAATTCAACTTAAAATAAGTTATAAGATTATATAATCATTTAAAGGGAGAAATAAAGCTTTTGAAGGCATAAGTGACTATAATAGAAGTTTTCTTCTCAATGAATGCTTTTTCCTTCACGTTTCCCGAGGTAAACATTCAATTATAATCTGTTTTACCAAAAAATGTAAAAAAATTCAACTTAAAATCAATTATGAGATTATATGATCATTTAAAGGCATAAATAAAGCTTTTGAAGGCATAAGTGACTATAAAAGAAGTTTTCTTCTCAATGAATTGTTTTTGCATCACGTTTCTCGAGGTAAACATTCAATTATAATCTGTTTTAACCCAAAATGTAAAAAAACTCAACTTAAAATAGGTTATAAGATTATATAATCATTTAAAAGGAGAAATAAAGCTTTTGAAGGCATAAGTGACTATAAAAGAAGTTTTCTTCTCAATGAATGCTTTTTCCTTCACGTTTCCCAAGGTAAACATTCAATTATAATCTGTTTTACCTAAAAATGTAAAAAAATTAAACTTAAAATCAATTATGAGATTATATGATCATTTAAAGGCATAAATAAAGCTTTTGAAGGCATAAGTGACTATAAAAGAAGTTTTCTTCTCAATGAATGGTTTTTGCATCATGTTTCCCGAGGTAAACATTCAATTATAATCTGTTTTAACCCAAAACGTAAAAAAATTCAACTTAAAATAAGTTATAAGATTATATAATCATTTAAAGGGAGAAATAAAGCTTTTGAAGGCATAAGTGACTATAAAAGAAGTTTTCTTCTCAATGAATGGTTTTTGCTTCATGTTTCCCGAGGCAAACATTTAATTATAATCTGTTTTAACCCAAAACGTAAAAAAAATTCAACTTAAAATCAATTATGAGATTATATGATCATTTAAAGGCATAAATAAAGCTTTTGAAGGCATAAGTGACTATAAAAGAAGTTTTCTTCTCAATGAATTGTTTTTGCATCACGTTTCTCGAGGTAAACATTCAATTATAATCTGTTTTAACCCAAAATGTAAAAAAACTCAACTTAAAATAGGTTATAAGATTATATAATCATTTAAAAGGAGAAATAAAGCTTTTGAAGGCATAAGTGACTATAAAAGAAGTTTTCTTCTCAATGAATGCTTTTTCCTTCACGTTTCCCAAGGTAAACATTCAATTATAATCTGTTTTACCTAAAAATGTAAAAAAATTCAACTTAAAATCAATTATGAGATTATATGATCATTTAAAGGCATAAATAAAGCTTTTGAAGGCATAAGTGACTATAAAAGAAGTTTTCTTCTCAATGAATGGTTTTTGCATCATGTTTCCCGAGGTAAACATTCAATTATAATCTGTTTTAACCCAAAACGTAAAAAAATTCAACTTAAAATAAGTTATAAGATTATATAATCATTTAAAGGGAGAAATAAAGCTTTTGAAGGCATAAGTGACTATAAAAGAAGTTTTCTTCTCAATGAATGGTTTTTCCATCACGTTTCCCGAGGTAAACATTCAATTATAATCTTTTATAACCCAAAATGTAAAAAAAATTCAACTTAAAATCAATTATGAGATTATATGATCATTTAAAGGCATAAATAAAGCTTTTGAAGGCATAAGTGACTATAAAAGAAGTTTTCTTCTCAATGAATGGTTTTTGCTTCACGTTTCCCGAGGTAAACATTCAATTATAATCTTTTTTAACCCAAAACGTAAAAAAATTCAACTTAAAATAAGTTATAAGATTATATAATCATTTAAAGGGAGAAATAAAGCTTTTGAAGGCATAAGTGACTATAAAAGAAGTTTTCTTCTCAATGAATGCTTTTTCCTTCACGTTTCCCAAGGTAAACATTCAATTATAATCTGTTTTACCAAAAAATGTAAAAATATTCAACTTAAAATCAATTATGAGATTATATGATCATTTAAAGGCATAAATAAAGCTTTTGAAGGCATAAGTGACTATAAAAGAAGTTTTCTTCTCAATGAATCGTTTTTGCATCACGTTTCTCGAGGTAAACATTCAATTATAATCTGTTTTAACCCAAAATGTAAAAAAATTCAACTTAAAATAGGTTATAAGATTATATAATCATTTAAAAGGAGAAATAAAGCTTTTGAAGGCATAAGTGACTATAAAAGAAGTTTTCTTCTCAATGAATGCTTTTTCCTTCACGTTTCCCAAGGTAAACATTCAATTATAATCTGTTTTACCTAAAAATGTAAAAAAATTCAACTTAAAATCAATTATGAGATTATATGATCATTTAAAGGCATAAATAAAGCTTTTGAAGGCATAAGTGACTATAAAAGAAGTTTTCTTCTCAATGAATGGTTTTTGCATCATGTTTCCCGAGGTAAACATTCAATTATAATCTGTTTTAACCCAAAACGTAAAAAAATTCAACTTAAAATAAGTTATAAGATTATATAATCATTTAAAGGGAGAAATAAAGCTTTTGAAGGCATAAGTGACTATAAAAGAAGTTTTCTTCTCAATGAATGGTTTTTCCTTCACGTTTCCCGAGGTAAACATTCAATTATAATCTTTTATAACCCAAAATGTAAAAAAAATTCAACTTAAAATCAATTATGAGATTATATGATCATTTAAAGGCATAAATAAAGCTTTTGAAGGCATAAGTGACTATAAAAGAAGTTTTCTTCTCAATGAATGGTTTTTGCTTCACGTTTCCCGAGGTAAACATTCAATTATAATCTTTTTTAACCCAAAACGTAAAAAAATTCAACTTAAAATAAGTTATAAGATTATATAATCATTTAAAGGGAGAAATAAAGCTTTTGAAGGCATAAGTGACTATAAAAGAAGTTTTCTTCTCAATGAATGCTTTTTCCTTCATGTTTCCCAAGGTAAACATTCAATTATAATCTGTTTTACCAAAAAATGTAAAAATATTCAACTTAAAATCAATTATGAGATTATATGATCATTTAAAGGCATAAATAAAGCTTTTGAAGGCATAAGTGACTATAAAAGAAGTTTTCTTCTCAATGAATCGTTTTTGCATCACGTTTCTCGAGGTAAACATTCAATTATAATCTGTTTTAACCCAAAATGTAAAAAAATTCAACTTAAAATAAGTTATAAGATTATATAATCATTTAAAGGGAGAAATAAAGCTTTTGAAGGCATAAGTGACTATAAAAGAAGTTTTCTTCTCAATGAATGCTTTTTCCTTCACGTTTCCCAAGGTAAACATTCAATTATAATCTGTTTTACCTAAAAATGTAAAAAAATTCAACTTAAAATCAATTATGAGATTATATGATCATTTAAAGGGAGAAATAAAGCTTTTAAAGGCATAAGTGACAATAAAAGAAGTTTTCTTCTCAATGAATGCTTTTTCCTTCACGTTTCCCAAGGTAAACATTCAATTATAATCTGTTTTACCTAAAAATGTAAAAAAATTCAACTTAAAATCAATTATGAGATTATATGATCATTTAAAGGCATAAATAAAGCTTTTGAAGGCATAAGTGACTATAAAAGAAGTTTTCTTCTCAATGAATGGTTTTTGCATCACGTTTCCCGAGGTAAACATTCAATTATAATCTGTTTTAACCCAAAAGGTAAAAAAATTCAACTTAAAATAAGTTATAAGATTATACAATCATTTAAAGGGAGAAATAAAGCTTTTGAAGGCATAAGTGACTATAAAAGAAGTTTTCTTCTCAATGAATGCTTTTTCCTTCACGTTTCCCGAGGTAAACATTCAATTATAATCTGTTTTACCAAAAAATGTAAAAAAATTCAACTTAAAATCAATTATGAGATTATATGATCATTTAAAGGCATAAATAAAGCTTTTGAAGGCATAAGTGACTATAAAAGAAGTTTTCTTCTCAATGAATCATTTTTGCATCACGTTTCTCGAGGTAAACATTCAATTATAATCTGTTTTAACCCAAAATGTAAAAAAATTCAACTTAAAATAAGTTATAAGATTATATAATCATTTAAAGGGAGAAATAAAGCTTTTGAAGGCATAAGTGACTATAAAAGAAGTTTTCTTCTCAATGAATGCTTTTTCCTTCACGTTTCCCAAGGTAAACATTCAATTATAATCTGTTTTACCTAAAAATGTAAAAAAATTCAACTTAAAATCAATTATGAGATTATATGATCATTTAAAGGGAGAAATAAAGCTTTTAAAGGCATAAGTGACAATAAAAGAAGTTTTCTTCTCAATGAATGCTTTTTCCTTCACGTTTCCCAAGGTAAACATTCAATTATAATCTGTTTTACCTAAAAATGTAAAAAAATTCAACTTAAAATCAATTATGAGATTATATGATCATTTAAAGGCATAAATAAAGCTTTTGAAGGCATAAGTGACTATAAAAGAAGTTTTCTTCTCAATGAATGGTTTTTGCATCACGTTTCCCGAGGTAAACATTCAATTATAATCTGTTTTAACCCAAAAGGTAAAAAAATTCAACTTAAAATAAGTTATAAGATTATACAATCATTTAAAGGGAGAAATAAAGCTTTTGAAGGCATAAGTGACTATAAAAGAAGTTTTCTTCTCAATGAATGCTTTTTCCTTCACGTTTCCCGAGGTAAACATTCAATTATAATCTGTTTTACCAAAAAATGTAAAAAAATTCAACTTAAAATCAATTATGAGATTATATGATCATTTAAAGGCATAAATAAAGCTTTTGAAGGCATAAGTGACTATAAAAGAAGTTTTCTTCTCAATGAATTATTTTTGCATCACGTTTCTCGAGGTAAACATTCAATTATAATCTGTTTTAACCCAAAATGTAAAAAAATTCAACTTAAAATAGCTTATAAGATTATATAATCATTTAAAAGGAGAAATAAAGCTTTTGAAGGCATAAGTGACTATAAAACAAGTTTTCTTCTCAATGAATGGTTTTTGCTTCACGTTTCCCGAGGTAAACATTCAATTATAATCTGTTTTAACCCAAAACGTAAAAAAATTCAACTTAAAATAAGTTATAAGATTATATAATCATTTAAAGGGAGAAATAAAGCTTTTGAAGGCATAAGTGACTATAAAAGAAGTTTTCTTCTCAATGAATGGTTTTTGCTTCACGTTTCCCGAGGCAAACATTTAATTATAATCTGTTTTAACCCAAAACGTAAAAAAAATTCAACTTAAAATCAATTATGAGATTATATGATCATTTAAAGGCATAAATAAAGCTTTTGAAGGCATAAGTGACTATAAAAGAAGTTTTCTTCTCAATGAATCGTTTTTGCATCACGTTTCTCGAGGTAAACATTCAATTATAATCTGTTTTAACCCAAAATGTAAAAAAATTCAACTTAAAATAAGTTATAAGATTATATAATCATTTAAAGGGAGAAATAAAGCTTTTGAAGGCATAAGTGACAATAAAAGAAGTTTTATTCTCAATGAATGCTTTTTCCTTCACGTTTCCCAAGGTAAACATTCAATTATAATCTGTTTTACCTAAAAATGTAAAAAAATTAAACTTAAAATCAATTATGAGATTATATGATCATTTAAAGGCATAAATAAAGCTTTTGAAGGCATAAGTGACTATAAAAGAAGTTTTCTTCTCAATGAATGGTTTTTGCATCACGTTTCCTGAGGTAAACATTCAATTATAATCTGTTTTAACCCAAAACGTAAAAAAATTCAACTTAAAATAAGTTATAAGATTATATAATCATTTAAAGGGAGAAATAAAGCTTTTGAAGGCATAAGTGACTATAAAAGAAGTTTTCTTCTCAATGAATGCTTTTTCCTTCACGTTTCCCGAGGTAAACATTCAATTATAATCTGTTTTACCAAAAAATGTAAAAAAATTCAACTTAAAATCAATTATGAGATTATATGATCATTTAAAGGCATAAATAAAGCTTTTGAAGGCATAAGTGACTATAAAAGAAGTTTTCTTCTCAATGAATTGTTTTTGCATCACGTTTCTCGAGGTAAACATTCAATTATAATCTGTTTTAACCCAAAATGTAAAAAAATTCAACTTAAAATAGGTTATAAGATTATATAATCATTTAAAAGGAGAAATAAAGCTTTTGAAGGCATAAGTGACTATAAAAGAAGTTTTCTTCTCAATGAATGCTTTTTCCTTCACGTTTCCCAAGGTAAACATTCAATTATAATCTGTTTTACCTAAAAATCTAAAAAAATTCAACTTAAAATCAATTATGAGATTATATGATCATTTAAAGGCATAAATAAAGCTTTTGAAGGCATAAGTGACTATAAAAGAAGTTTTCTTCTCAATGAATGGTTTTTGCATCATGTTTCCCGAGGTAAACATTCAATTATAATCTGTTTTAACCCAAAACGTAAAAAAATTCAACTTAAAATAAGTTATAAGATTATATAATCATTTAAAGGGAGAAATAAAGCTTTTGAAGGCATAAGTGACTATAAAAGAAGTTTTCTTCTCAATGAATGGTTTTGGCTTCACGTTTCCCGAGGCAAACATTTAATTATAATCTGTTTTAACCCAAAACGTAAAAAAAATTCAACTTAAAATCAATTATGAGATTATATGATCATTTAAAGGCATAAATAAAGCTTTTGAAGGCATAAGTGACTATAAAAGAAGTTTTCTTCTCAATGAATCGTTTTTGCATCACGTTTCTCGAGGTAAACATTCAATTATAATCTGTTTTAACCCAAAATGTAAAAAAATTCAACTTAAAATAAGTTATAAGATTATATAATCATTTAAAGGGAGAAATAAAGCTTTTGAAGGCATAAGTGACAATAAAAGAAGTTTTCTTCTCAATGAATGCTTTTTCCTTCACGTTTCCCAAGGTAAACATTCAATTATAATCTGTTTTACCTAAAAATGTAAAAAAATTAAACTTAAAATCAATTATGAGATTATATGCTCATTTAAAGGCATAAATAAAGCTTTTGAAGGCATAAGTGACTATAAAAGAAGTTTTCTTCTCAATGAATGGTTTTTGCATCACGTTTCCCGAGGTAAACATTCAATTATAATCTGTTTTAACCCAAAACGTAAAAAAATTCAACTTAAAATAAGTTATAAGATTATATAATCATTTAAAGGGAGAAATAAAGCTTTTGAAGGCATAAGTGACTATAAAAGAAGTTTTCTTCTCAATGAATGCTTTTTCCTTCACGTTTCCCGAGGTAAACATACAATTATAATCTGTTTTACCAAAAAATGTAAAAAAATTCAACTTAAAATCAATTATGAGATTATATGATCATTTAAAGGCATAAATAAAGCTTTTGAAGGCATAAGTGACTATAAAAGAAGTTTTCTTCTCAATGAATTGTTTTTGCATCACGTTTCTCGAGGTAAACATTCAATTATAATCTGTTTTAACCCAAAATGTAAAAAAATTCAACTTAAAATAAGTTATAAGATTATATAATCATTTAAAGGGAGAAATAAAGCTTTTGAAGGCATAAGTGACAATAAAAGAAGTTTTCTTCTCAATGAATGCTTTTTCCTTCACGTTTCCCAAGGTAAACATTCAATTATAATCTGTTTTACCTAAAAATGTAAAAAAATTAAACTTAAAATCAATTATGAGATTATATGCTCATTTAAAGGCATAAATAAAGCTTTTGAAGGCATAAGTGACTATAAAAGAAGTTTTCTTCTCAATGAATGGTTTTTGCATCACGTTTCCCGAGGTAAACATTCAATTATAATCTGTTTTAACCCAAAACGTAAAAAAATTCAACTTAAAATAAGTTATAAGATTATATAATCATTTAAAGGGAGAAATAAAGCTTTTGAAGGCATAAGTGACTATAAAAGAAGTTTTCTTCTCAATGAATGCTTTTTCCTTCACGTTTCCCGAGGTAAACATTCAATTATAATCTGTTTTACCAAAAAATGTAAAAAAATTCAACTTAAAATCAATTATGAGATTATATGATCATTTAAAGGCATAAATAAAGCTTTTGAAGGCATAAGTGACTATAAAAGAAGTTTTCTTCTCAATGAATGGTTTTTGCATCATGTTTCCCGAGGTAAACATTCAATTATAATCTGTTTTAACCCAAAACGTAAAAAAATTCAACTTAAAATAAGTTATAAGATTATATAATCATTTAAAGGGAGAAATAAAGCTTTTGAAGGCATAAGTGACTATAAAAGAAGTTTTCTTCTCAATGAATGGTTTTTCCATCACGTTTCCCGAGGTAAACATTCAATTATAATCTTTTATAACCCAAAATGTAAAAAAAATTCAACTTAAAATCAATTATGAGATTATATGATCATTTAAAGGCATAAATAAAGCTTTTGAAGGCATAAGTGACTATAAAAGAAGTTTTCTTCTCAATGAATGGTTTTTGCTTCACGTTTCCCGAGGTAAACATTCAATTATAATCTTTTTTAACCCAAAACGTAAAAAAATTCAACTTAAAATAAGTTATAAGATTATATAATCATTTAAAGGGAGAAATAAAGCTTTTGAAGGCATAAGTGACTATAAAAGAAGTTTTCTTCTCAATGAATGCTTTTTCCTTCACGTTTCCCAAGGTAAACATTCAATTATAATCTGTTTTACCAAAAAATGTAAAAATATTCAACTTAAAATCAATTATGAGATTATATGATCATTTAAAGGCATAAATAAAGCTTTTGAAGGCATAAGTGACTATAAAAGAAGTTTTCTTCTCAATGAATCGTTTTTGCATCACGTTTCTCGAGGTAAACATTCAATTATAATCTGTTTTAACCCAAAATGTAAAAAAATTCAACTTAAAATAGGTTATAAGATTATATAATCATTTAAAAGGAGAAATAAAGCTTTTGAAGGCATAAGTGACTATAAAAGAAGTTTTCTTCTCAATGAATGCTTTTTCCTTCACGTTTCCCAAGGTAAACATTCAATTATAATCTGTTTTACTTAAAAATGTAAAAAAATTCAACTTAAAATCAATTATGAGATTATATGATCATTTAAAGGCATAAATAAAGCTTTTGAAGGCATAAGTGACTATAAAAGAAGTTTTCTTCTCAATGAATGGTTTTTGCATCATGTTTCCCGAGGTAAACATTCAATTATAATCTGTTTTAACCCAAAACGTAAAAAAATTCAACTTAAAATAAGTTATAAGATTATATAATCATTTAAAGGGAGAAATAAAGCTTTTGAAGGCATAAGTGACTATAAAAGAAGTTTTCTTCTCAATGAATGGTTTTTCCTTCACGTTTCCCGAGGTAAACATTCAATTATAATCTTTTATAACCCAAAATGTAAAAAAAATTCAACTTAAAATCAATTATGAGATTATATGATCATTTAAAGGCATAAATAAAGCTTTTGAAGGCATAAGTGACTATAAAAGAAGTTTTCTTCTCAATGAATGGTTTTTGCTTCACGTTTCCCGAGGTAAACATTCAATTATAATCTTTTTTAACCCAAAACGTAAAAAAATTCAACTTAAAATAAGTTATAAGATTATATAATCATTTAAAGGGAGAAATAAAGCTTTTGAAGGCATAAGTGACTATAAAAGAAGTTTTCTTCTCAATGAATGCTTTTTCCTTCACGTTTCCCAAGGTAAACATTCAATTATAATCTGTTTTACCAAAAAATGTAAAAATATTCAACTTAAAATCAATTATGAGATTATATGATCATTTAAAGGCATAAATAAAGCTTTTGAAGGCATAAGTGACTATAAAAGAAGTTTTCTTCTCAATGAATCGTTTTTGCATCACGTTTCTCGAGGTAAACATTCAATTATAATCTGTTTTAACCCAAAATGTAAAAAAATTCAACTTAAAATAAGTTATAAGATTATATAATCATTTAAAGGGAGAAATAAAGCTTTTGAAGGCATAAGTGACTATAAAAGAAGTTTTCTTCTCAATGAATGCTTTTTCCTTCACGTTTCCCAAGGTAAACATTCAATTATAATCTGTTTTACCTAAAAATGTAAAAAAATTCAACTTAAAATCAATTATGAGATTATATGATCATTTAAAGGGAGAAATAAAGCTTTTAAAGGCATAAGTGACAATAAAAGAAGTTTTCTTCTCAATGAATGCTTTTTCCTTCACGTTTCCCAAGGTAAACATTCAATTATAATCTGTTTTACCTAAAAATGTAAAAAAATTCAACTTAAAATCAATTATGAGATTATATGATCATTTAAAGGCATAAATAAAGCTTTTGAAGGCATAAGTGACTATAAAAGAAGTTTTCTTCTCAATGAATGGTTTTTGCATCACGTTTCCCGAGGTAAACATTCAATTATAATCTGTTTTAACCCAAAAGGTAAAAAAATTCAACTTAAAATAAGTTATAAGATTATACAATCATTTAAAGGGAGAAATAAAGCTTTTGAAGGCATAAGTGACTATAAAAGAAGTTTTCTTCTCAATGAATTATTTTTGCATCACGTTTCTCGAGGTAAACATTCAATTATAATCTGTTTTAACCCAAAATGTAAAAAAATTCAACTTAAAATAGCTTATAAGATTATATAATCATTTAAAAGGAGAAATAAAGCTTTTGAAGGCATAAGTGACTATAAAACAAGTTTTCTTCTCAATGAATGGTTTTTGCTTCACGTTTCCCGAGGTAAACATTCAATTATAATCTGTTTTAACCCAAAACGTAAAAAAATTCAACTTAAAATAAGTTATATGATTATATAATCATTTAAAGGGAGAAATAAAGCTTTTGAAGGCATAAGTGACTATAAAAGAAGTTTTCTTCTCAATGAATGGTTTTGGCTTCACGTTTCCCGAGGCAAACATTTAATTATAATCTGTTTTAACCCAAAACGTAAAAAAAATTCAACTTAAAATCAATTATGAGATTATATGATCATTTAAAGGCATAAATAAAGCTTTTGAAGGCATAAGTGACTATAAAAGAAGTTTTCTTCTCAATGAATCGTTTTTGCATCACGTTTCTCGAGGTAAACATTCAATTATAATCTGTTTTAACCCAAAATGTAAAAAAATTCAACTTAAAATAAGTTATAAGATTATATAATCATTTAAAGGGAGAAATAAAGCTTTTGAAGGCATAAGTGACAATAAAAGAAGTTTTCTTCTCAATGAATGCTTTTTCCTTCACGTTTCCCAAGGTAAACATTCAATTATAATCTGTTTTACCTAAAAATGTAAAAAAATTAAACTTAAAATCAATTATGAGATTATATGATCATTTAAAGGCATAAATAAAGCTTTTGAAGGCATAAGTGACTATAAAAGAAGTTTTCTTCTCAATGAATGGTTTTTGCTTCACGTTTCCCGAGGTAAACATTCAATTATAATCTGTTTTAACCCAAAACGTAAAAAAATTCAACTTAAAATAAGTTATAAGATTATATAATCATTTAAAGGGAGAAATAAAGCTTTTGAAGGCATAAGTGACTATAAAAGAAGTTTTCTTCTCAATGAATGCTTTTTCCTTCACGTTTCCCGAGGTAAACATTCAATTATAATCTGTTTTACCAAAAAATGTAAAAAAATTCAACTTAAAATCAATTATGAGATTATATGATCATTTAAAGGCATAAATAAAGCTTTTGAAGGCATAAGTGACTATAAAAGAAGTTTTCTTCTCAATGAATTGTTTTTGCATCACGTTTCTCGAGGTAAACATTCAATTATAATCTGTTTTAACCCAAAATGTAAAAAAATTCAACTTAAAATAGGTTATAAGATTATATAATCATTTAAAAGGAGAAATAAAGCTTTTGAAGGCATAAGTGACTATAAAAGAAGTTTTCTTCTCAATGAATGCTTTTTCCTTCACGTTTCCCAAGGTAAACATTCAATTATAATCTGTTTTACCTAAAAATGTAAAAAAATTCAACTTAAAATCAATTATGAGATTATATGATCATTTAAAGGCATAAATAAAGCTTTTGAAGGCATAAGTGACTATAAAAGAAGTTTTCTTCTCAATGAATGGTTTTTGCATCATGTTTCCCGAGGTAAACATTCAATTATAATCTGTTTTAACCCAAAACGTAAAAAAATTCAACTTAAAATAAGTTATAAGATTATATAATCATTTAAAGGGAGAAATAAAGCTTTTGAAGGCATAAGTGACTATAAAAGAAGTTTTCTTCTCAATGAATGGTTTTTCCTTCACGTTTCCCGAGGTAAACATTCAATTATAATCTTTTATAACCCAAAATGTAAAAAAAATTCAACTTAAAATCAATTATGAGATTATATGATCATTTAAAGGCATAAATAAAGCTTTTGAAGGCATAAGTGACTATAAAAGAAGTTTTCTTCTCAATGAATGGTTTTTGCTTCACGTTTCCCGAAGTAAACATTCAATTATAATCTTTTTTAACCCAAAACGTAAAAAAATTCAACTTAAAATAAGTTATAAGATTATATAATCATTTAAAGGGAGAAATAAAGCTTTTGAAGGCATAAGTGACTATAAAAGAAGTTTTCTTCTCAATGAATGCTTTTTCCTTCACGTTTCCCGAGGTAAACATTCAATTATAATCTGTTTTACCAAAAAATGTAAAAAAATTCAACTTAAAATCAATTATGAGATTATATGATCATTTAAAGGCATAAATAAAGCTTTTGAAGGCATAAGTGACTATAAAAGAAGTTTTCTTCTCAATGAATGCTTTTTCCTTCACGTTTCCCGAGGTAAACATTCAATTATAATCTGTTTTACCTAAAAATGTAAAAAAATTGAACTTAAAATCAATTATGAGATTATATGATCATTTAAAGGGAGAAATAAAGCTTTTAAAGGCATAAGTGACAATAAAAGAAGTTTTCTTCTCAATGAATGCTTTTTCCTTCACGTTTCCCGAGGTAAACATTCAATTATAATCTGTTTTAACCCAAAACGTAAAAAAAATTCAACTTAAAATCAATTATGAGATTATATGATCATTTAAAGGCATAAATAAAGCTTTTGAAGGCATAAGTGACTATAAAAGAAGTTTTCTTCTCAATGAATGGTTTTTGCTTCACGTTTCCCGAGGTAAACATTCAATTATAATCTTTTTTAACCCAAAACGTAAAAAAATTCAACTTAAAATAAGTTATAAGATTATATAATCATTTAAAGGGAGAAATAAAGCTTTTGAAGGCATAAGTGACTATAAAAGAAGTTTTCTTCTCAATGAATGCTTTTTCCTTCACGTTTCCCAAGGTAAACATTCAATTATAATCTGTTTTACCAAAAAATGTAAAAATATTCAACTTAAAATCAATTATGAGATTATATGATCATTTAAAGGCATAAATAAAGCTTTTGAAGGCATAAGTGACTATAAAAGAAGTTTTCTTCTCAATGAATCGTTTTTGCATCACGTTTCTCGAGGTAAACATTCAATTATAATCTGTTTTAACCCAAAATGTAAAAAAATTCAACTTAAAATAAGTTATAAGATTATATAATCATTTAAAGGGAGAAATAAAGCTTTTGAAGGCATAAGTGACAATAAAAGAAGTTTTCTTCTCAATGAATGCTTTTTCCTTCACGTTTCCCAAGGTAAACATTCAATTATAATCTGTTTTACCTAAAAATGTAAAAAAATTGAACTTAAAATCAATTATGAGATTATATGATCATTTAAAGGCATAAATAAAGCTTTTGAAGGCATAAGTGACTATAAAAGAAGTTTTCTTCTCAATGAATGGTTTTTGCATCACGTTTCCCGAGGTAAACATTCAATTATAATCTGTTTTAACCAAAAACGTAAAAAAATTCAACTTAAAATAAGTTATAAGATTATACAATCATTTAAAGGGAGAAATAAAGCTTTTGAAGGCATAAGTGACTATAAAAGAAGTTTTCTTCTCAATGAATGCTTTTTCCTTCACGTTTCCCGAGGTAAACATTGAATTATAATCTGTTTTACCAAAAAATGTAAAAAAATTCAACTTAAAATCAATTATGAGATTATATGATCATTTAAAGGCATAAATAAAGCTTTTGAAGGCATAAGTGACTATAAAAGAAGTTTTCTTCTCAATGAATGCTTTTTCCTTCACGTTTCCCGAGGTAAACATTCAATTATAATCTGTTTTACCTAAAAATGTAAAAAAATTCAACTTAAAATCAATTATGAGATTATATGATCATTTAAAGGGAGAAATAAAGCTTTTAAAGGCATAAGTGACAATAAAAGAAGTTTTCTTCTCAATGAATGCTTTTTCCTTCACGTTTCCCGAGGTAAACATTCAATTATAATCTGTTTTAACCCAAAACGTAAAAAAAATTCAACTTAAAATCAATTATGAGATTATATGATCATTTAAAGGCATAAATAAAGCTTTTGAAGGCATAAGTGACTATAAAAGAAGTTTTCTTCTCAATGAATCGTTTTTGCATCACGTTTCTCGAGGTAAACATTCAATTATAATCTGTTTTAACCCAAAATGTAAAAAAATTCAACTTAAAATAAGTTATAAGATTATATAATCATTTAAAGGGAGAAATAAAGCTTTTGAAGGCATAAGTGACTATAAAAGAAGTTTTCTTCTCAATGAATGCTTTTTCCTTCACGTTTCCCGAGGTAAACATTCAATTATAATCTGTTTTACCAAAAAATGTAAAAAAATTCAACTTAAAATCAATTATGAGATTATATGATCATTTAAAGGCATAAATAAAGCTTTTGAAGGCATAAGTGACTATAAAAGAAGTTTTCTTCTCAATGAATTATTTTTGCATCACGTTTCTCGAGGTAAACATTCAATTATAATCTGTTTTAACCCAAAATGTAAAAAAATTCAACTTAAAATAGCTTATAAGATTATATAATCATTTAAAAGGAGAAATAAAGCTTTTGAAGGCATAAGTGACTATAAAACAAGTTTTCTTCTCAATGAATGGTTTTTGCTTCACGTTTCCCGAGGTAAACATTCAATTATAATCTGTTTTACCAAAAAATGTAAAAAAATTCAACTTAAAATCAATTATGAGATTATATGATCATTTAAAGGCATAAATAAAGCTTTTGAAGGCATAAGTGACTATAAAAGAAGTTTTCTTCTCAATGAATCGTTTTTGCATCACGTTTCTCGAGGTAAACATTCAATTATAATCTGTTTTAACCCAAAACGTAAAAAAAATTCAACTTAAAATCAATTATGAGATTATATGATCATTTAAAGGCATAAATAAAGCTTTTGAAGGCATAAGTGACTATAAAAGAAGTTTTCTTCTCAATGAATTGTTTTTGCATCACGTTTCTCGAGGTAAACATTCAATTATAATCTGTTTTAACCCAAAATGTAAAAAAATTCAACTTAAAATAGGTTATAAGATTATATAATCATTTAAAAGGAGAAATAAAGCTTTTGAAAGCATAAGTGACTATAAAAGAAGTTTTCTTCTCAATGAATGCTTTTTCCTTCACGTTTCCCAAGGTAAACATTCAATTATAATCTGTTTTACCTAAAAATGTAAAAAAATTCAACTTAAAATCAATTATGAGATTATATGATCATTTAAAGGCATAAATAAAGCTTTTGAAGGCATAAGTGACTATAAAAGAAGTTTTCTTCTCAATGAATCGTTTTTGCATCACGTTTCTCGAGGTAAACATTCAATTATAATCTGTTTTAACCCAAAATGTAAAAAAATTCAACTTAAAATAAGTTATAAGATTATATAATCATTTAAAGGGAGAAATAAAGCTTTTGAAGGCATAAGTGACAATAAAAGAAGTTTTCTTCTCAATGAATGCTTTTTCCTTCACGTTTCCCAAGGTAAACATTCAATTATAATCTGTTTTACCTAAAAATGTAAAAAAATTCAACTTAAAATCAATTATGAGATTATATGATCATTTAAAGGCATAAATAAAGCTTTTGAAGGCATAAGTGACTATAAAAGAAGTTTTCTTCTCAATGAATGGTTTTTGCATCACGTTTCCCGAGGTAAACATTCAATTATAATCTGTTTTAACCAAAAACGTAAAAAAATTCAACTTAAAATAAGTTATAAGATTATACAATCATTTAAAGGGAGAAATAAAGCTTTTGAAGGCATAAGTGACTATAAAAGAAGTTTTCTTCTCAATGAATGCTTTTTCCTTCACGTTTCCCGAGGTAAACATTCAATTATAATCTGTTTTACCAAAAAATGTAAAAAAATTCAACTTAAAATCAATTATGAGATTATATGATCATTTAAAGGCATAAATAAAGCTTTTGAAGGCATAAGTGACTATAAAAGAAGTTTTCTTCTCAATGAATTGTTTTTGCATCACGTTTCTCGAGGTAAACATTCAATTATAATCTGTTTTAACCCAAAATGTAAAAAAATTCAACTTAAAATAGCTTATAAGATTATATAATCATTTAAAAGGAGAAATAAAGCTTTTGAAGGCATAAGTGACTATAAAACAAGTTTTCTTCTCAATGAATGGTTTTTGCTTCACGTTTCCCGAGGTAAACATTCAATTATAATCTGTTTTAACCCAAAACGTAAAAAAATTCAACTTAAAATAAGTTATAAGATTATATAATCATTTAAAGGGAGAAATAAAGCTTTTGAAGGCATAAGTGACTATAAAAGAAGTTTTCTTCTCAATGAATGGTTTTGGCTTCACGTTTCCCGAGGCAAACATTTAATTATAATCTGTTTTAACCCAAAACGTAAAAAAAATTCAACTTAAAATCAATTATGAGATTATATGATCATTTAAAGGCATAAATAAAGCTTTTGAAGGCATAAGTGACTATAAAAGAAGTTTTCTTCTCAATGAATCGTTTTTGCATCACGTTTCTCGAGGTAAACATTCAATTATAATCTGTTTTAACCCAAAATGTAAAAAAATTCAACTTAAAATAAGTTATAAGATTATATAATCATTTAAAGGGAGAAATAAAGCTTTTGAAGGCATAAGTGACAATAAAAGAAGTTTTCTTCTCAATGAATGCTTTTTCCTTCACGTTTCCCAAGGTAAACATTCAATTATAATCTGTTTTACCTAAAAATGTAAAAAAATTAAACTTAAAATCAATTATGAGATTATATGATCATTTAAAGGCATAAATAAAGCTTTTGAAGGCATAAGTGACTATAAAAGAAGTTTTCTTCTCAATGAATGGTTTTTGCATCACGTTTCCCGAGGTAAACATTCAATTATAATCTGTTTTAACCCAAAACGTAATAAAATTCAACTTAAAATAAGTTATAAGATTATATAATCATTTAAAGGGAGAAATAAAGCTTTTGAAGGCATAAGTGACTATAAAAGAAGTTTTCTTCTCAATGAATGCTTTTTCCTTCACGTTTCCCGAGGTAAACATTCAATTATAATCTGTTTTACCAAAAAATGTAAAAAAATTCAACTTAAAATCAATTATGAGATTATATGATCATTTAAAGGCATAAATAAAGCTTTTGAAGGCATAAGTGACTATAAAAGAAGTTTTCTTCTCAATGAATTGTTTTTGCATCACGTTTCTCGAGGTAAACATTCAATTATAATCTGTTTTAACCCAAAATGTAAAAAAATTCAACTTAAAATAGGTTATAAGATTATATAATCATTTAAAAGGAGAAATAAAGCTTTTGAAGGCATAAGTGACTATAAAAGAAGTTTTCTTCTCAATGAATGCTTTTTCCTTCACGTTTCCCAAGGTAAACATTCAATTATAATCTGTTTTACCTAAAAATGTAAAAAAATTCAACTTAAAATCAATTATGAGATTATATGATCATTTAAAGGCATAAATAAAGCTTTTGAAGGCATAAGTGACTATAAAAGAAGTTTTCTTCTCAATGAATGGTTTTTGCATCATGTTTCCCGAGGTAAACATTCAATTATAATCTGTTTTAACCCAAAACGTAAAAAAATTCAACTTAAAATAAGTTATAAGATTATATAATCATTTAAAGGGAGAAATAAAGCTTTTGAAGGCATAAGTGACTATAAAAGAAGTTTTCTTCTCAATGAATGGTTTTTCCTTCACGTTTCCCGAGGTAAACATTCAATTATAATCTTTTATAACCCAAAATGTAAAAAAAATTCAACTTAAAATCAATTATGAGATTATATGATCATTTAAAGGCATAAATAAAGCTTTTGAAGGCATAAGTGACTATAAAAGAAGTTTTCTTCTCAATGAATGGTTTTTCCTTCACGTTTCCCGAAGTAAACATTCAATTATAATCTTTTTTAACCCAAAACGTAAAAAAATTCAACTTAAAATAAGTTATAAGATTATATAATCATTTAAAGGGAGAAATAAAGCTTTTGAAGGCATAAGTGACTATAAAAGAAGTTTTCTTCTCAATGAATGCTTTTTCCTTCACGTTTCCCGAGGTAAACATTCAATTATAATCTGTTTTACCAAAAAATGTAAAAAAATTCAACTTAAAATCAATTATGAGATTATATGATCATTTAAAGGCATAAATAAAGCTTTTGAAGGCATAAGTGACTATAAAAGAAGTTTTCTTCTCAATGAATGCTTTTTCCTTCACGTTTCCCGAGGTAAACATTCAATTATAATCTGTTTTACCTAAAAATGTAAAAAAATTCAACTTAAAATCAATTATGAGATTATATGATCATTTAAAGGGAGAAATAAAGCTTTTAAAGGCATAAGTGACAATAAAAGAAGTTTTCTTCTCAATGAATGCTTTTTCCTTCACGTTTCCCGAGGTAAACATTCAATTATAATCTGTTTTAACCCAAAACGTAAAAAAAATTCAACTTAAAATCAATTATGAGATTATATGATCATTTAAAGGCATAAATAAAGCTTTTGAAGGCATAAGTGACTATAAAAGAAGTTTTCTTCTCAATGAATCGTTTTTGCATCACGTTTCTCGAGGTAAACATTCAATTATAATCTGTTTTAACCCAAAATGTAAAAAAATTCAACTTAAAATAAGTTATAAGATTATATAATCATTTAAAGGGAGAAATAAAGCTTTTGAAGGCATAAGTGACTATAAAAGAAGTTTTCTTCTCAATGAATGCTTTTTCCTTCACGTTTCCTGAGGTAAACATTCAATTATAATCTGTTTTACCAAAAAATGTAAAAAAATTCAACTTAAAATCAATTATGAGATTATATGATCATTTAAAGGCATAAATAAAGCTTTTGAAGGCATAAGTGACTATAAAAGAAGTTTTCTTCTCAATGAATTATTTTTGCATCACGTTTCTCGAGGTAAACATTCAATTATAATCTGTTTTAACCCAAAATGTAAAAAAATTCAACTTAAAATAGCTTATAAGATTATATAATCATTTAAAAGGAGAAATAAAGCTTTTGAAGGCATAAGTGACTATAAAACAAGTTTTCTTCTCAATGAATGGTTTTTGCTTCACGTTTCCCGAGGTAAACATTCAATTATAATCTGTTTTACCAAAAAATGTAAAAAAATTCAACTTAAAATCAATTATGAGATTATATGATCATTTAAAGGCATAAATAAAGCTTTTGAAGGCATAAGTGACTATAAAAGAAGTTTTCTTCTCAATGAATTGTTTTTGCATCACGTTTCTCGAGGTAAACATTCAATTATAATCTGTTTTAACCCAAAATGTAAAAAAATTCAACTTAAAATAGGTTATATTATTATATAATCATTTAAAAGGAGAAATAAAGCTTTTGAAGGCATAAGTGACTATAAAAGAAGTTTTCTTCTCAATGAATGCTTTTTTCTTCATGTTTCCCGAGGTAAACATTCAATTATAATCTTTTATAACCCAAAATGTAAAAAAAATTCAACTTAAAATCAATTATGAGATTATATGATCATTTAAAGGCATAAATAAAGCTTTTGAAGGCATAAGTGACTATAAGAGAAGTTTTCTTCTCAATGAATGGTTTTTGCTTCACGTTTCCCGAGGTAAACATTCAATTATAATCTTTTTTAACCCAAAACGTAAAAAAATTCAACTTAAAATAAGTTATAAGATTATATAATCATTTAAAGGGAGAAATAAAGCTTTTGAAGGCATAAGTGACTATAAAAGAAGTTTTCTTCTCAATGAATGGTTTTTCCTTCACGTTTCCCGAGGTAAACATTCAATTATAATCTGTTTTACCAAAAAATGTAAAAAAATTCAACTTAAAATCAATTATGAGATTATATGATCATTTAAAGGCATAAATAAAGCTTTTGAAGGCATAAGTGACTATAAAAGAAGTTTTCTTCTCAATGAATGGTTTTTGCATCAAGTTTCCCGAGGTAAACATTCAATTATAATCTGTTTTAACCCAAAACGTAAAAAAATTCAACTTAAAATAAGTTATAAGATTATATAATCATTTAAAGGGAGAAATAAAGCTTTTGAAGGCATAAGTGACTATAAAAGAAGTTTTCTTCTCAATGAATGCTTTTTCCTTCACGTTTCCTGAGGTAAACATTCAATTATAATCTTTTATAACCCAAAATGTAAAAAAAATTCAACTTAAAATCAATTATGAGATTATATGATCATTTAAAGGCATAAATAAAGCTTTTGAAGGCATAAGTGACTATAAAAGAAGTTTTCTTCTCAATGAATGGTTTTTGCTTCACGTTTCCCAAGGTAAACATTCAATTATAATCTGTTTTAACCCAAAACGTAAAAAAATTCAACTTAAAATAAGTTATAAGATTATATAATCATTTAAAGGGAGAAATAAAGCTTTTGAAGGCATAAGTGACTATAAAAGAAGTTCTCTTCTCAATGAATGCTTTTTCCTTCACGTTTCCCGAGGTAAACATTCAATTATAATCTGTTTTACCAAAAAATGTAAAAAAATTCAACTTAAAATCAATTATGAGATTATATGATCATTTAAAGGCATAAATAAAGCTTTTGAAGGCATAAGTGACTATAAAAGAAGTTTTCTTCTCAATGAATGGTTTTTGCATCATGTTTCCCGAGGTAAACATTCAATTATAATCTGTTTTAACCCAAAACGTAAAAAAATTCAACTTAAAATAAGTTATAAGATTATATAATCATTTAAAGGGAGAAATAAAGCTTTTGAAGGCATAAGTGACTATAAAAGAAGTTTTCTTCTCAATGAATGGTTTTTGCTTCACGTTTCCCGAGGCAAACATTTAATTATAATCTGTTTTAACCCAAAACGTAAAAAAAATTCAACTTAAAATCAATTATGAGATTATATGATCATTTAAAGGCATAAATAAAGCTTTTGAAGGCATAAGTGACTATAAAAGAAGTTTTCTTCTCAATGAATCGTTTTTGCATCACGTTTCTCGAGGTAAACATTCAATTATAATCTGTTTTAACCCAAAATGTAAAAAAATTCAACTTAAAATAAGTTATAAGATTATATAATCATTTAAAGGGAGAAATAAAGCTTTTGAAGGCATAAGTGACAATAAAAGAAGTTTTCTTCTCAATGAATGGTTTTTCCTTCACGTTTCCCGAGGTAAACATTCAATTATAATCTTTTATAACCCAAAATGTAAAAAAAATTCAACTTAAAATCAATTATGAGATTATATGATCATTTAAAGGCATAAATAAAGCTTTTGAAGGCATAAGTGACTATAAAAGAAGTTTTCTTCTCAATGAATGCTTTTTCCTTCACGTTTCCCAAGATAAACATTCAATTATAATCTGTTTTACCTAAAAATGTAAAAAAATTCAACTTAAAATCAATTATGAGATTATATGATCATTTAAAGGCATAAATAAAGCTTTTGAAGGCATAAGTGACTATAAAAGAAGTTTTCTTCTCAATGAATGGTTTTTGCATCACGTTTCCCGAGGTAAACATTCAATTATAATCTGTTTTAACCCAAAACGTAAAAAAATTCAACTTAAAATAAGTTATAAGATTATATAATCATTTAAAGGGAGAAATAAAGCTTTTGAAGGCATAAGTGACTATAAAAGAAGTTTTCTTCTCAATGAATGCTTTTTCCTTCACGTTTCCCGAGGTAAACATTCAATTATAATCTGTTTTACCAAAAAATGTAAAAAAATTCAACTTAAAATCAATTATGAGATTATATGATCATTTAAAGGCATAAATAAAGCTTTTGAAGGCATAAGTGACTATAAAAGAAGTTTTCTTCTCAATGAATTGTTTTTGCATCACGTTTCTCGAGGTAAACATTCAATTATAATCTGTTTTAACCCAAAATGTAAAAAAATTCAACTTAAAATAGGTTATAAGATTATATAATCATTTAAAAGGAGAAATAAAGCTTTTGAAGGCATAAGTGACTATAAAAGAAGTTTTCTTCTCAATGAATGCTTTTTCCTTCACGTTTCCCAAGGTAAACATTCAATTATAATCTGTTTTACCTAAAAATGTAAAAAAATTCAACTTAAAATCAATTATGAGATTATATGATCATTTAAAGGCATAAATAAAGCTTTTGAAGGCATAAGTGACTATAAAAGAAGTTTTCTTCTCAATGAATGGTTTTTGCATCATGTTTCCCGAGGTAAACATTCAATTATAATCTGTTTTAACCCAAAACGTAAAAAAATTCAACTTAAAATAAGTTATAAGATTATATAATCATTTAAAGGGAGAAATAAAGCTTTTGAAGGCATAAGTGACTATAAAAGAAGTTTTCTTCTCAATGAATGGTTTTTCCTTCACGTTTCCCGAGGTAAACATTCAATTATAATCTTTTATAACCCAAAATGTAAAAAAAATTCAACTTAAAATCAATTATGAGATTATATGATCATTTAAAGGCATAAATAAAGCTTTTGAAGGCATAAGTGACTATAAAAGAAGTTTTCTTCTCAATGAATGGTTTTTGCATCACGTTTCTCGAGGTAAACATTCAATTATAATCTGTTTTAACCTAAAATGTAAAAAAATTCAACTTAAAATAAGTTATAAGATTATATAATCATTTAAAGGGAGAAATAAAGCTTTTGAAGGCATA